>NW_024070190.1:31030171-31038554 GCF_014754425.2 Oryx dammah
ATGTCTGGTTCCTCTGCCTTTTCTAAAACCAGCTTGAACATCAGGGAATTCACAGTTTTCACGGTTCATGTGCAAAGATGGGCTCTATAAAGGACAGAAATGGTATGGACCTAACAGAACCAGAAGATATAAGAAGAGGTGGCAAGAATACACAGAAAAACTGTACAAAAAAGATCTTCACAACCCAGATAATCATGATGATGTGATCACTAATCTAGAGCCAGACATCTTGGAATGTGAAATCAAGTGGGCCTTAGAAAGCATCACTATGAACAAAGCTAGTGGAGGTGATAGAATTCCAGTTGAGCGGTTTCAAATCCTGAAAGATGATGCTGTGAAAGTGCTGGACTCAATATGCCAGCAAATTTGGAAAACTCAGCAGTGGCCACAGGACTGGAAAAGGTCAGTTTTCATTCCAATTCCAAAGAAAGGAAATGCCAAAGAATGCTCAAACTACCGCACAATTGCACTCATCTCACATGCTAGTAAAGTAACGCTCAAAATTCTCCAAGCCAGGCTTCAGCAATATGTGAACCGTGAACTCCCTGATGTTCAAGCTGGTTTTCGAAAAGTTTCATATGTAGAATATAGTAATTTGATATTTTTATAGATAATATTCCCCAAAGTTATTATAAAATATTGGCCATATTCCTTGTTCTGTACATTACATCCTTGTAATTTACTCATTTTATTTTTTAGCAGTTTTCAACCTCTTACGCCCCTTCACCTATTCTGAAAGTGAAAGTCACTCACTCATGTCCGACTCTTCACGACGCCATGGACTATACAGTCCATGGAGTTCTCCAGGCCAGAATACTGGAGTGGGTAGCCTATCCCTTCTCCAGGGGATCTTCCCGACCCAGGATTTGAACCGGGGCTTCCTGCATTGCTTCCCTGGTGGCTCAGACGGTAAAACATCTACCTGAAATGCAGGAGACCCAGGTTCAATCCCTGGGTTGGAAAGATCCCCTGGAGAAGGAAATGGCAACCCACTCCAGTACTCTTGCCTGGAAAATCCCATGGATGGAGGAACCTGGTAGGCTACAGTCCATGTGGTCACAAAGAGTCAGACACGACTGAGCAACTTCACTTTCACTTTTCTCCTGCATTGCAGGCAGATTCTTTACAACTGAGCTATGAGGGAAGCACCTATTTTACCCCTCCCCCATACCTCTTTCCTCTGGTAACCACTAGTTTGGTCTTTTTATCTATGAGTCTGTTTTGTTTTGCTTAGTTTTTAGATACCACATGTAAGTGAAAACATACAGTATTTGTTTTTCTCTTATTTTTCTAAGCACAATATCTCCCAGGTCCGCCCATGATGTTCCAAATGGCAAAATTTCATTCTTTTGTATGGTTGAGTAACATTCCATTGCATACATATGTAGTATGCATACATACTACAAATTCTTTATCAAAGGCCAGTTCTTTTTATTACAATTGAGGACACTATTTGCCAAACTCTAAGGAAGCTAAATGGCTCCAATATGTTGTATCTCCAGATGGTAGTTTACCTCTGTTTCTTTGATGTGATATCATTCATTATCAAAGAAAAACCAGGTTTCAAATTACAATTATTTCTTGAGACTATAACAAACACGGACTAGTAAATATATCTTTCTTTTAAAATCTACCTAAAGCAATGAACCTACTTCCTCAGGGAATGAACTACCCAGATCCTTATATCTCCTTGTCATCCACCCTTTGGACAGGTCACTGGATAAGAAAAGGTTAATATTTGCTATCATTCCTTGGTAACAAATCTGATGGAATAAAGAGAATAAGATAACAGACCTACACTGTGTTACAACCGCTATTAGTCACATGATTATTGAGCTGTGTGGTAAGATTTTGAGGACTGCTGCTGCTGCTGCTGCTAAGTCACTTCAGTCGTGTCTGACTCTGTACGACCCCATAGACGGCAGCCCACCAGGCTCCCCCGTCCCTGGGATTCTCCAGGCAAGAACACTGACTGAGTACCCCCAATAACTCAGTTTTTTCACCTGCTTCTTTTTACCTTTTCTCATGTGGCTACTAAAAAGTTTTAAATTACATACATGCTGCATCATATTTCTATTGAATAAACCTATAATAGAATGTTTTGATGTGTTTCCATAATAGTTTTCATAATAACAATAGCAGGTATATACTGAGATAGTTTTAAAGTCTTTGCAGTGGCACAGAAAGTTCCTAAGCAACAAAATTACCTTTAACAAGAACAGTCGTTGTTACTCTACATTAACAAGCAGTACACTCTTCTTAAAAGACTTCTAAAAGAAAATGAAAACCAAAGCAAAACTTGTAATATTTCTTAATGTAATACTCTTCACTTTTTTTTTTCTTTTGATTTTTCTTTCCTTCTTTTTAAAAATTGCTGGTTCAAGGAATATTCTTTTTTTTTTTTTTTTCACTTTTATTTGCATTTATTTTTTGCAGCATTTATTCCCGGGCCATAAGTTTTTGTTTCTTCAGTTTCTTCTGGGATATCTTTTTCTTCTGTGCAACCTCCTCTTCTGGTTTAGGAACAATCTGTTCTTTTTCAGTAAGGATCATCTCAATGTGGCAGGGAGAGCTCATGTAGGGGTTGATCCGACCATGAGCTCTGTAAGTACCCTGTGCCGCATCTTGGGGGCTTTGTTCACTTGGATGTGCTCAATGACCAGAGAATCTACATCTAAGCCCTTAAGTTCAGCATTACTCTCTGCATTTTTGAGCATGTGTAGTAAAAATTCAGCACTCTTTTTGGGCCACCGACCCTGAGTCCAGCCCCACTGTTTGGCCTATGCACACCTACCAACTCCACCGTTGTATCGACGGAATGGCACACACTGCTTCTTTAACGTGACATCCTTCCGATACTTGGTGGCTTTTCGGATATGCATACCCTTTATGGCCTGGGCAGTTTCACGAGAGTTCTTAAAGTGTACACGAAGATTTGAACCTCTTGATTTGCATGATTTTGTGGGGTGTTCTGGGTCAAGTGAATAGCGCACCATTTTTAGGGGTCACCTCAGGCCACCTACCGGAAAAGCCAAGGAATATTCTTAACTCTTTGTTGAAGCACTGTGCAATCTCTGAAACATATCAAAGCAATCAACCATAGATTTAAGACCACAATAACAGCCTGGAAAATCTGCCTCCATAGCAGAGCGCAGATGAGGAAGCAAAACCTGGGCCGTGTACATAGACTGAATACAGCATATAGGAAGCAATCTGAGTTCAAACAAAAATAAGCTCAAACTATTACCCTGTAACACTGTCCTATCTGCTCCCCAACTTTCCTTTTTTTTTAAGTTTATGCTGCTGCTAAGTCGCTTCAGTCGTGTCCAACTCTGTGTGACCCCATGGACTGCACCCAACCAGGCTCCTCCGTCCCTGGGATTCTCCAGGCAAGAACACTGGAGTGGGTTGCCATTTCCTTCCCCAATGCAGGAAAGTGAAAAGTGAAAGGGAAGTCGCTCAGTCGTGCCCAATTCGTAGCGACCCCATGGACCACAGCCCACCAGGCTCCTCCATCCATGGGATTTTCCAGCCAAGAGTACTGGAGTGGGGTCCCATTGCCTTCTCCTTTTAGTTTATATTTTTACCTAATTTTGGTCACATCTCCAGAGGTAGGCTGAAAAGCCCTAAACAGCTTCACTGTTGGGTTCAGAATTCCCTTTACAGTTCCATATTTCAGATAGTGTAATTTCATGCTTCATAACCTACCATGAGGTGTTTACCAAACTTCTAAATAAATGATAAAAAAAAATCAGGCCCCACCCAAGCCCCTATATACTGACAAGTCTTGATATCTCAGAGTTGGTATTAGAAGAACAAAATAAATTCTTTCTCCTGTATCCTGGCTTACCTTACATGGTAGCAATTATAACAAACTGGTATTAATTTCAGATGGCTCCTGAATTATAAATATAGCATAAAAATCTCCAAAGTTACTAGTATAATCTTTGTCTAGAGGCAATTTCAGATACTTCAAACACTGAATCTTATTACATATCCTAAAATAAATAGGAGACCTAAAAATAATGGACTTTAGACTTATAGGACAGAGCTTCAATAAATATAATTCAAAATGATACATCTCTCTAGAGAAAGATTTATCCAATTTAAAAGGGAAGTAATATTTATACAGATAACAGGACATTTATGCCTCTGACACTTAAATTTAACTAAAAATCTACTGTACAAAAGTTTTGTTTTTTTTTAAACAACCACATAAAATTGGATTCTCCAGATATGTGATGTAACTTGGAGCTTCTGCTCAAGTATTTTTTCCTTTAAAGTCTGGCCATATTCAAGCATTTTATGCAGGCTTCTAATTTCTGAAAAACTATAGCTATGCCACTGTGTAGTTGGCATCAGTTCTGTATTTGACTATTATAGCCAACGGTTACACCACTAGGTTCCATGCCCTGCTAGCACACAGAAGGTGCTCGATAAATATTTACTGAGAAAATAACTGAGAGGATGGAAATACAACTGCACACTAGTATCAGATGCAAAGAAAAACCAGATGCAAGGAAACAAAATACAGGTAGAACTAGGTGGGATGCCCTTCCACTAAAAACATTAAAAATAGCTATCAGCATGGGACGATGAAAGAGTTTTGTAGATAGATGGTGGTGATAGTTCACGACAATGTCAATGTATTAAATGTCACTAATTGTACACTTAAATATTAAAATGGTAAATTTTATATGTATATTGTGCGTGTGTACGTACTTTGTCATGTTCAACTCTTTGCAACCCCCAAGGACTGCAGCCTGCCAGGCTCCTCTATCCCTGGAATTTTCCAGGCAAAAATACTAGAGAGGGTTGCCATTTCTTCTTCCGGGGGATCTCCTCTATGAGGAATGAGGGATGGAACCCAACTCAGGCAGCTCCTGCATTGGAAGGCAGATTCTTTACCACTGGGGCACCTGGGAATTATGTACATTGTACCACAGCTTAAAAAAAATTTAATAGCTACTCAGACAAGGGTGACTACAGACTTTCACAGGAAAATACTGAGACTATGGTGAGAAATACTGGGCATGTAAAATATTATGGTATATGGTACAGTTAAAAAAAAAAAAACCTTTAAAATAAGAAAAAAGACTCTCACTGTGAGGATAGTATTTTACAAAGTATCTGTGTTTGCTAAATTCTTGTGACAAAAAGTAACATACTATGGTAATTGTTTATGTATAAAATACTAAATAACATTTGTTCTATGGGAAGAAAAACTAAGTATACCTCTAGGTAAAAGGAATTTGAGTCTTTAGATATAAACCTGCTTGCTTAAAAAACTGAATTAAACTGTTTTAAGTTGTCCATAAGCTCTTCAATTTTATACATTTTTAACTCATGTAGACTAACCACATAAATGATTTTATAATATTAATATGAAATACTTATTTGCAGATCTTATTGTTTAGTCGCTATGTGGTATCCAACTCTTTTGAGACCCCATAGACTACAGCCCACCAGGCTCCTCTGTCCATGGGATTACCTAGACAAGAGTACTGGAGTGGGTTGCCATTTCCTTCTCCAGGAAATGATCTTCCCCACCCAGGAACTGAGCCTGCATCTCCTGCTTGGCAGGTGGATTCTTTTCCCTTGAGCCACCATGGAAGCACGTAGATCTTATTACGCAAATCCAAAAGAGAGGCAAGTCACTTTAAGGAAAGAAAAGTGATAAACCACATGCCCAGTGGCTAAAAAAAAGATAACGTGAAATCTCAACTAGTGATCTGGGGACTATCTGTTGACCCAGAGGCCTATCTGAACATTCTTCCAACACTCTTCCAATAAAACTCAGGAACAGGCCTTGTAGAAAGAAATCTGCCCTGTAGCTCAAAGAAATTTGGTATGAATGAGATGTTTTTAAGAAAAAGAGGGGGCCTGTGATTTTTGAACCACCACCAGCCTTTTAGTTTCATTTCACTTTCTGTTTCAAAGTTGTGACCAGTAAGCCAAAAATTCTAGTATCTTCTTCTCCTCACCAACCCTTCTGGATTTAAGGAAGGAGTCGGCAAAATGAAATCAGTCCACTGATCAAGTCTGCACTTGGTCTGTCACTAAGTAGGAACATCATATTAATGCTAAAGTTAACCATACAAAAATAAAGACAAACAAAACAACAACAGCAAAAAAACGCTTCTTTAGATCTAGGATGGGAGGAATAAAGTCATAAGATAGTCATTACATAATACCAAGAAAAATTTATATAGAAATAGTTTCTATATTAAGGATGGGATTATTAACAAAAGAAATTGGGCTAAAACAAATTTCGAATGGGCTTCCCTGGTGGCTCAGGGGTAAAGAATTATCCTGCCAACGCAGGAGATACAAGTTCGATTCCTGGATCAGTAAGATCCCCTGGAGAAGGAAATGGAAACCCACTTGTTATTCTTGCCTGGAATATCCAATGGACATAGAAGCCTTGGCTACAAGCCATGAGGTCACAAAACAAACATAACTTGGTCGCTAAACAACAATTTTCAAATGAGAAAACAATAAAAACAAGGAAACAAAAAATACATATGTAAGACTGTCAAAGGAAAGATGAGAAAAAGGTGAGTTACAGCATTACCAACAAAAAAACAAATGACTGGAAAGAGCCAGAGTTTAATTTTACTACAGAACAGCATGTTGGCTTAGCTTCTCAGATTCAGCTTCTGTCACGCACCAAGAGAACGTCAAGTATAGGTAAAGCTACTATCTAGAACAAGGGTTATTTTCAAGTATAATCAGTTGTCTCAAATTCTGTCACGGATATTCCAAATCTTTCATGATTTCTTCACAGCTACTCTTCCAATAAGAGCATCCTCCTTTCTAGGTGATAAGATGGAATCAACCTTTTTTGTTTTAAGTTTCTTTCATTTGCTTCTAAATTCATAAACCAATATATCATACAACTTATACTGCAAGCTTCTAGAAGCAGAATTATGACTTATATAGCACCTTAAAGGAACAAGTGAACCAAGAACTTCCAGATGTTCAAGCTGGATTTAGAAAAGGCAGAGGAACCAGAGATCAAATTGCCAACATCTGTTGGATCATCAAAAAAGCCAGAGAACTGCAGAAAAACATCTACTTCTCCTTCACTGATTATGCTAAAGCCTTTGACTGTGTGGATCACAACAAATGTGGGAAATTAAAGATACTGGAATACCAGACCACTTTACCTGCCTCCTGAGATAACTATGAAGCAGGGCAAAGACTAATAGAGTTTTGCCAAGAAAATGCACTGGTCATAGCAAATACCCTCTTCCAACAACACAAGAGAAGACTCTACACACGGACATCACCAGATGGTCAACACCAAAATCAGATTGATTATATTCTTTGCAGCCGAAGATGGAGAAGCTCTACACAGTCAACAAAAACAAGACCGGGAGCTGACTGTGGCTCAGATCATGAACTCCTTATTGCCAAATTCAGACTTAAATTGAAGAAAGCAGGGAAAACCACTAGACCATTCAGGTATGACCTAAATCAAATCCCTTATGATTATACAGTAGAAGTGAGAAATAGATTTAAGGGCCTAGATCTGATAGATAGAGTGCCTGATGAACTATGGAATGAGGTTCGTGACACTGTACAGGACACAGGGATCAAGACCATCCACATGGAAAAGAAATGCAAAAAAGCAAAATGGCTGTCTGGGGAGGCCTTACAAATAGCTGTGAAAAGGAGAGAGGCGAAAAGCAAAGGAGAAAAGGAAAGATATAAGCATCTGAATGCAGAGTTCCAAAGAATAGCAAGAAGAGATAAGAAAGCCTCCTTCAGCGATCAACGCAAAGAAATAGAGGAAAACAACAGAATGGGAAAGACTAGAGATCTCTTCAAGAAAATTAGAGATACCAAGGGAACATTTCATGCAAAGATGGGCTCGATAAAGGACAGAAATGGTCTGGACCTAACAGAACCAGAAGATATTAAGAAGAGGTGGCAAGAATACACAGAAGAACTGTACAAAAAAGATCTTCAAGACCCAGATAATCATGATGATGTGATCACTAATCTAGAGCCAGACATCTTGGAATGTGAAGTCAAGTGGGCCTTAGAAAGTATCAGTACGAACAAAGCTAGTGGAGGTGATGGAATTCCAGTTGAGCTCTTTCAAATCCTGAAAGATGATGCTGTGAACGTGCTGCACTCAATATGCCAGCAAGTTTGGAAAACTCAGCAGTGGCCACACAACTGGAAAAGGTCAGTTTTCTTTCCAATTCCAAAGAAAGGCAATGCCAAAGAATGCTCAAACTACCGCACAATTGCACTCATCTCACATGCTAGTAAAGTAACGCTCAATTTTCTCCAAGCCAGACTTTAGCAATATGTGAACCGTGAACTCCCTGATGTTCAAGCTGGTTTTAGAAAAGGCAGAGGAACCAGACAT
>NW_024070190.1:31641554-31899016 GCF_014754425.2 Oryx dammah
TCCAGTGTTCAGCTGTTGCTGAGAGAAACCCCAAGAGGGCAAGAGACTTGCCGAGGATGCCCAGAGAACCAAGTTTAGAGCAAACCCAGGGTCCAAAGTCCTTGCCACCCATCCCCCTTGTCCCCCTAAGAGCAAAACTTTCCTGTATAGGGTTAGGGTCATAGGGTCAGGGCCCAGATGGGAAGTCCTGGCCCAACTCTTCATCTGTCTTGGGACCCTTGGCCTATTGCCCTGCCTATCTGAGCCTCCATTTTCTCTCTCTCTCTCTTTTTTTTTTTTTTTTTGTGGAGCTGATCCTATCCATTCTGCCCTATTCACAGGAATCTGAGAATAAAAGGAAGACAGACATAAAAATACATGGATGGAGAGGACTTAATTTAAAAACACCATGACATATAAGCTGCTTATATATCCCAGCCTTTCCCCATGTACCTGCCCTGTGCTGAGCACCACTGGGTGTGGGGGTGGTCATGGCTGGTTCTACTACCAGATGAAATAGGTGGGCTTTCCCTTTGCCTAGAGCTTTGGGTCTCAGCCTATGACCTATCTGCCCTCCAGCCTGGCCCTGGCCCCAGAGTACTGGAGGTGGGCGCTTCTAAATCACCATTTCCCAGGAGAGGACAGGGTTGATCGGCAGCAGAGCCAGGATGGAAACAGGCCTGTTTCCTGAGAAGCCTCTGGTGCCCTTATCTGACCATTTCTCATAATTGCTAGTGAGCCCACTTGGGTGCCATAAATAGACACACCTGCTTTGAAAGGCATTATTCACACTTGCCAACAGATGCCTCCTTTGTACCTTATAGATGGACCAGCCCACACCTGACCTTAGGAGCTCCTAGGTGTGCCCCTGGTCTCTGCCTCCAGAGCAGCCATTCTCATGCCACCCACTGGACTTCCTCATCGCCCCTCTCACTGAGGCCCCTTGGGGGTGACCCTGCTCACACCCCTGTGGTCTCTGCTCTCCCAGTGGTGGCCACTCTCTTCTCCACTTGCAGGAGCCCCTCGTGTAGCCTCTCCCTGCTCATTTCCTGCCCCTCCACTGTTTTTCCATCTGAATTCTCTGGTCTCTTCTGCTATAACAGCTTTTATTTGTTGAGTATTCTGTGAACACCAGGCACTTTTCAGACCCTATCTCCTTTCATCTCTGAGTGGTCCCAGGAGATAGATGCTAAGCTCCAACAGGCCAAGGTACTTGCCCAGGGTGTGCTGGTGGGGAAACGTGGGCTTCTGTGTGACTCCAGGGCCCTCTCCTCATCACTCTTTCTGGCTAGCTGCTCCCATTTTCCTGGGAGTAAGGGCCCTGGAATCTAGAACCACTTAGGCCTCCCCCTACCTCATCCACATCAGTGGAGACAAGGAGCTCAGCTAGAACCCAGGACAACACTTGTATACAAAAGGGGCTCAAACCTTGTATCCTGAATGAGACGAAGGAGTCCTATCTTTGCCCAGGTTGGGGTGGGTGGGGATGGCTCCCTACCAGGGCTCTCACACAGCAGCTGGACAGGGAAAGTCCCTTTCTTAGAACTCTGTCTTCCACCAGCCCACTTCCCCCTGGATTTCTAATCAGAAATTCTTGGTATTGACCTTTGAGAACCTACTTGGTTCTGAGTCCCAAAGGCTTCTGCTCACAGCCTGGTTAGAGGTTAAAGCAGCAGGGTAGGGCCAGAGTGATGGGGGAGTGAGCAGGCATTGAGGCCCTCAGCTGACACCCCTCCCTGGTCCAGTTCAGGTGTGGGTGGGTTCTGTGGCACACAGACCTCGTTGGTTGAGAGCAGGTGACTCACATCAGCTACTTCCCCTGTCCTCTTCATAACCTCATGCCCACTCCCCTCCCAAAGAATGCCGGGTCTGTGAGAAGAGCCCAGTTCAGTGGAGGCCAGCCTCTACCTTTGCCCCAACTTGTAACTCTAGCCTCGACCACTTGGCTATGCTCAGCCTCATTTCCTATCCATGGTGGAGTAGACACCGGGGGAGGGACCCCTCACCCTGATGAGTTCCTGGAGAAGAAGGGCTGGATCTGGGCTGGCTTCCTTTGGTTCTGGCAAACAGGGAATTATGCTATAGTTCCCTAAGGGCTGCCCTGCAGTCTCTGTAGAAGCTTGCCCAGAGGTGGGGCACAAGAGGACACCAGCCGCCCTGTGGAATCAGTTGGCTGCCTGAGCCAGGAGCCTGGGCTGGCCTGTCCAGTGCCCAGGGGGCCACCCAGGCCAGGTTCCCTGGAAGCCCCTCCTGTGGCCTTCCTCCTGCTGCTCCTGGATCCAAGGGCTGGGGACACTTGGCTGCTTGGATACCTATGTGGGTTATTACTTCATTTTCAGATAAAAGATCATCTAGCATTGGGTGAACTTTATTGAAGCATCCTTTTTACCTATGAACAACCCGCACACATTGTTGCCTTGGGTCCCTAATGGTGTGTTGTATCCAGCAGAGAGTTCTATGCTGGGTACCGGGAGACCTGGGCTTTGAGATGGTGGGACCTGGATCAGGTCCTCTCTTGTCTCTGGGCTTCCTGGCTTCTCCTGCACACAGCGGGGACTGGGACGGATGACCTCAGAGGGGCTTTTCAGGATTTTCTGAGTCAGGATTTGCAGCTGGATGGTGGAACTGAGAAAGCCATCAGGAGGGGCCACGACCCCCCTTTCTTTCAGTGCACCATTTGAGTTCTGCAGGAAAGTTAGATGTTGACTGAAAAACAGTCCCCAGGCAGCCCAGAGGAGAGGCCCATTCTGCCTCACTCGCATGGTGGGCAGGTGTCAGTTGAGGCAACTACCCAGGAAAGGACCCTGGCAGGAGAGAAGGTGTTTCTGAAACAGCCAGGGCAGAGGCATGAGAATCCCTTCCCAGACAGTACGGGCCCCTCAGACATCCGTCCTGGTGGTGGGACCAGGGCTGGGCCTTTGGGACCATCTTCAGGGCCTGGAGTGGAAGGATGGGACCTCGTTCTCAAAGCCCCAAGCCTCACCTCTACTGTTCCTAAGGCCAGCCCTGAGCGTGCCCAGGCCTTAAGCTCTCTATTGTAAAGACATAGGAATACCATCCTCCAATTGGAGGTCATAGAGATCAGAGGACCTTAGCAGTCAAAGATCGTTGCCCACACCCACAGTCACATGATGAAGGCCTGGGGAGCCCTGAGACCTGGTGGTCTGAGGATAGGCTGCACACTAAAATCACCATCCCTCCTTCTCTCCTCCTGCTCCGTTTCCTGTGGCCTGCTGCTGCTGCCTGATCCCTAGGAGGTGGAGGTGAGTTCTGCCTGGGGCCCCCCTGCATATGGATCTGTAGCTCTACACCCCACTCTTCTCCCTTGCACCCTCACCCCAATTTCTCCTTCCCTGCAGCATTCGGTGTGGGATAGGGGGGTCAGAAATAAGGAACTCAGGGGTAAAGCCAGAAGGGATTCTGGACATGGGTTTAGGAGCTAAAGGTCTGGGACAGGCAGCTGGCAGGATAGCTGGATAGACAGGGTCACCTGGGAAGCCACCAGAACGGTGGCAGTTGGCATAGGGAAGCAGTGGCCCGGGCCTTTGCTCTGTTGGCCCTGGAGTTGAACTTTGGCTCTAGGTTGTAAATCATAGCCCTTTCCTTCCCCCTCTCCCACTCTGTCCTTCCCTAGGATGACTACATCAAGAGCTGGGAGGACAATCAGCAAGGAGATGAAGGTAACATGCCCCTCTTGCAGGGGAAGGTAACTGATACCCGTGAGGACTTGTGACCAGAGGGCAAGTCCTGACTGTGGCCTTGGAGGCTCCTTGGGGAGACAGGCCCAGATCAAGATGAGACTTCCAAGTTGAGAAGCTGTGGTTATCAAGGGCTGCTAGCAAGTGGGGCTTCCCAGCTCAGAAGTGGGGCTGTGGGTTCCTGGGCTCTCTGACACTGAATCCCAGATGACCTGTGTCCTAACTCTATGTCCCCTGAAGCCCTGGATACCACCAAGGACCCCTGCCAGAAGGTGAAGTGCAGCCGTCATAAAGTGTGCATCGCCCAGGGCTATCAGCGGGCCATGTGCATCAGCCGCAAGAAGCTGGAGCATAGGTGAGGGCCTTGGAGAGGTGGAAGGGCTGGAGGGGGTTTGCTTAAAGAGCAAGGGCTGAACTGATTCTCTCCTAGGTAACAGTTATCTTTTGCTGCAGATCAAACTACCCCAAAGCTTAGTGGCTTGAAGGGACAAATGTGCATTATCACACATTTTCTGAGGGTCAGGAGCGAGAGGTGGTTTTATTGGGTGGTTCTGGCTCAGGGACTGTCAGGAGGTTCCAGTCAAGATGTGTGCTGAGGCTCCCTCATCTGAACGCTGGACTCAGGCTTGAGGATCCACTTCCAAGCTCACTCACTTGGCTGTTGGCCCTAGTCAAGTGGACCTCACAGAGGAAGGAAGGAGTGAGGAGCATTTGAGGCTTTAGCTCCAGTCCAAGGACAAGACCCTACCTGACTCTAAGACCCTTGGAGAAGGTCTCATCTTCCTCCCCTCTCTCCTTAATCATATAATCAGAGACCAGGGACTTGGGATTGCAATCTTAGATGCCTTTAGGGGCCTGGCAGGTAATGTAAATGCATGAAGAGAGAGCTTACATTGGTGATGAACCAATCTGGTAGGCCCAGGCCTTATGGAAATGCGGGACCAGGACTCCCATATCTTCCATTTTACCTAGGCCAGAAATCCAGGATTTTTATGTGAACTCTTCCATTTTGCAAATGTTGGTAAATAACCCAGTTGAAAACAAAAATCCTTGGGGTGCGATAAAATTCGGGTCTACAGACCACAAGTGGCCCTCGGGCCATCAGTTTGCAACCTCTGATTTGGCCTGACCCCCTTACGCGAGTACAACTCCCATTTACATCTTACAGTTGAACCTGGAGTTGAACCTGAGGGCCCTGCTGGAAAGGGGAAGCAGGGAGTGCCTATACCCTGCCTGATTGGTTCCACTTTTGTGAGCGAGAGGAGGGTCTGACTGGGGGTGATGGGAGGGTGGGCGGGGGCAGGGAGGCAGCTCCGGATGCTGTAGATCACCAAGAGCAGCTTCTTGTGGGAACCAGTCTCCTGAACCCTCCCTTCCGCTGTCTGTCTCTCACTTTTGTTTCCATTCCTGTACCCTCCTATCCCACTCCTCCTGTAGGATCAAGCAGCCTGCTGTGAAACTCCATGGAAACAAAGACAGCATTTGTAAGCCCTGTCACATGGCCCACCTTGCCTCTGTCTGCGGCTCTGATGGCCACACGTACAGCTCAGTGGTGAGGAGCCATGGTCCCAGGTCGGGTGGAGGTAGGGTGCCCCTGGGGCCACAGGGAGCGGAGAGAACAACTCAGCCAGGCCTTCTGCGTGGCTCCCAGTAATGATGCGGGGCCAGGTGCGCTTGTCAGCACATCAGTGTGGCCAGCCACAGTGCAGGCACCAAGCCCAAGAGCCTGAGACAGATCCTGCGCCTGACCTTGGGCAGGTGCAGGTGAGGGATGGGGCCTGGAGGAGGCCGGTAACTACAAGTCAGAGCAGGTGAGGGAGGGGCTTCATGAAAACATGGAAGAAAGGAGTTCTGTCATCCAGGTGTTGGGGGTTGACATCTTTCCATGGTTGGGTATCCATATGGACAGGATGGTTCACCAGCAAGCACCAGGCATTCTGGGACAAGAGGAAGTAATCCTTCATGAGGTGACAGTGTGGGAGGGAATGGTGGTCGGGGGAATGAAGACCAACTCTGTAGGATTTTTGTAAGGATTAAATGAGACAATGTTTGTGAAAGCATAAACTTTTAAGTACTATAGAAATGCAGGTGCTAATTGTGAGTGCTTCTACTAGCAGTGAGGATTTGTTTGGTGTTTGGAGGGCATGGACTGTTAGCTGGAATTTGGTTCTAGGCTTAGGAACCCATTTGGGATGTGAGGCACATTTAAGAGTCATCTGCTGTGGGTGATGATTGAAGTTGGGGAGGGGATGAGGTCACCAGGGAGAAGAGGAAGGAGAGAGAGAATAAGCCAGAGGGCAGAAGCTGCCTGGAGGATGCAGAGGGTTACAGAGGAGGCAGGCGGAGCCAGTGGGGGTGGGTCGGAGAGCACCAAGTCACACCACCTGAGGGCAAAGCGAGGTGTGGGCAGGAGGCTGTGGTGTGAGGGTCCCTGCCCTGCCCAGGATGGAGGTGGAGGTCATTAGAAGGTCTGGATTCCAGCTCAGCCCTGGGCCTTAGCTGAGTCACTGGGCCTCTCTGAGCGTCCATGTTCTCTGCTGAGCACAAGAAACATAATTCCTCCCTCATGGAGCTGAGGGGGACCAGGTGAGATCATGTTATAAGACACTACCAGGACCTGAGTTTCATGAGCGGTCATCCCATGGGGAGAAACCAGACACGACCATAGAAAAATGCTTTAAAAGCAAGGAATAGATGGACCTCTCGGAAGCTCTAAAGGCCAGGGAATTAGCAGATGTTCAGTAGGTAGTAGCTGTTTGTTATCAAGAGAGCCCATGGAAGTGACTGTGGGAAGGCCGTGAGGGAGGGTCCATAGCTGGTTACCCAGGAGCCAAGGGACTGTGGGGAGGGGGAGGAGAGGCCAAGAGGGCAAGGAGGGGTGGGTGCCTGAGAGTGAGGGCATGCGGGTACCCTGGGAAGGACAAATGTGCAGAGAGGGCAGGCTGGTGCAGAGTGGACATCCCGGGAGCATTTCATTTCCCACTTTCCTGGGCCTGCTTCCTCTGACCAGTGTGCACCCGTGGCCTGAGAGGGAGTGGAAGGGCCTTTCTGCACTATTTGCCGGTCTGTCCCTCCCATCTCCAAGGGGGAAGGCAAATGTGGCTGCCATGGTAGGCTGGAGGGTGCCCCTAGCAGTGCCCCCATCACCCAGCCGACTTTCTTCCTGCAGTGTAAGCTGGAGCAGCAGGCGTGCCTGAGCAGCAAGCAGCTGACAGTGAGATGCGAGGGCCCCTGCCCCTGCCCCACAGAGCAGGCCGCCACCTCTACCTCTGACAGCAAACCAGGTGATGAGTGCTGGGCCACGGCAGGTTTGGGGTGGGGGGCGGCTCACTGCCAGGGCTCCTGGGGTCCTCTTTCAGAGCTCTGAACGGGCAAGGGAAGTTTGTAACGGGAAGGAAGAAGTGACCAAAACCAGGAACAGGCCTGAGGGACCTGTGGAGCTGGAGGGTCTGTTTTGCATGGAGCAGGAGGGCTTGGCCTCATCACAGGGAGCCTGCGCTGTGTGCTTTTGGTCCTAGGAAGTGAGAGGGAGGGGAAGATGGGAGAGGAGGAGAGAGAGCCTCTGGTTTCTAGCTCCCCTTCCCCTGGCGCTCCTAACCACTGCCCAGCCTCCAGGCCTGTAGGGCACCACCCCCAGCCGAGACCATGCTTGCTGCTTCACCCCACCTTCACCCTCTACTCCTTTCTCCCTGTTCTGCCAACTGCAGAGACGTGCACCGGTCAGGACCTGGCCGACTTGGGGGATCGGCTGCGGGACTGGTTCCAGCTCCTTCATGAGAACTCCAAGCAGAACGGCTCAGCCAGCAGCGGAGCCAGCCTGGCCAGCGGTATGGGAGCTGCTTGCTGTGCTGGGGAGGAGGGCGGGAAGATGGGGAGATGACTGCGCACTGGGGCCACTTGGCTCCACTGGGGAGCACCCACATTTTTCCCCCTCCTGCCAGACACTGAGCGCCTCAAAGAGCCTAAACTTCAGAACTAGGGGAGGTAGGCCTCGACTGGACTGGAGGGGTTTGAGTTAGCTAACAGGAAGAACTCCTTAAAATGGGTGGAAAGAAACTAAACCCTGAAATGAGCAGCCAAGGAAAGGTAAGGAATTACTTTCCCTGAAGGACTTTCTAAACAGGATTTTGACTGGTTTGGGTGGTCCTGTAAAGAGGCTGAGGGGTGGGCCTTCAGCCATTCTTGAGTTTCTCACCTCCGTGGTCGGATTGATTCTAAGCTGTCCTGACCCTGAACAGAGGGCTGGGGCTGACAGAGAGTTGGAGGGATGGACAGACAGATGGATGGAGTGATTTACCTCGTGCAGGTCTGAACTGGGGCTTTCTCCTCAGGGTTGGACAAGAGCCTGGGGGCCAGCTGCAAGGACTCCATCGGCTGGATGTTCTCCAAGCTGGACACCAGTGCCGATCTCTTCCTGGACCAGACAGAGCTGGCTGCCATCAACCTGGACAAGTACGAAGTCTGCATCCGCCCCTTCTTCAACTCCTGTGACACCTACAAGGACGGCCGGGTTTCCACCGCTGAGTGGTGCTTCTGCTTCTGGAGGGAGAGTGAGTGGGGCCCCCTCCCCAGGCCCCCTGCCTGCCATGCAGGTTCTGCCCCTCACTCCAGGCTCTCTCTGGGAGTCAGGGTGGCTAGCTCTTGGCCACCTCCCACCACCCAGAACCTTGCCAGCTCCCCAGCTTCCTGCATTCTTTAGCAGCTCATCTCTTGGAGCCCAGGAGAACCAGCACATGGACCCCCTTCCTCAGCAGGCCCTGAGTGGATCTTTTGGGTCCTGAAGCTTATGCACTTTCGGAGGCCTCCTTTGAGGAAGAGTATTAAAAACTACAAATGTAAAATTTCTAGGGCCCCTCAGAGGGCTTGGAAGAGGCTAAGGGGTCCTGAAGCTGAAGCTTCGTTGTCTTCTCAGTGGTTCCACTTTTGAACCCATCTCACAGTATATGCCCCAAATATGGGTGTGCATGTGATCACGAGCCTTAGAGATGTGGTGTCATTTGCCAGCTTTTTATATCCTGAACCACCGAGGTCAAGGGGTAACCATCTTCGATGGGGAAATTGAGGTTCCAAGGGGTCAGCTGACCAGCTGGAGGAGGGGCAGCCCCTGCTCTGCCTCTGGTGTTTGGCCTGGTCCTCTCTGTGGTCGTGTGGTGGGAGTGTTACAGCATCTGTGGCCTGAGGCTGAGGCTTCTGCTAGGGCTCCACCGTTAGCTGGTTTGGGAACCCTGGGCGACTGAATGGGGAGATAATAATACCTCAGAGGCTGTTGTGAAGATGAAGTGAGAAAAATCTGGGTGCAGAGCATCATGTAAATGGCAGACGCCCCTGCCAGTGCCTTATGTTTTGATCAGTCTCATTGCCCCTAACTGTCCAGCCTTCCACTCTCTCTGCATGGCTCCAGCAGCACTTATCACTTCCCAGGCCTTTGGAGCTCATGCTTTCTGTCCTGTACAGCAGCCGTCTAGCTGGGAGCTGATCTCATTTTACAGCCAGTCAGGCCTCATGCTGGGAAGGGCTAGGGGACTTCTCAAGGTCACAGACAAGTTAGATTTGGCTGCCAGTTATTTTCAGGCCTCCATTGAATGTTCCCTCCAGCCTTATGTTGCCCTGGAGGCCTCTCACACCGGGGAGTCTGTGCATTCACCCCACCTCCTCTTCTGAATCCTGTTTACTTATCCCATGAGTCCCCAATACCCTCAGGAGGCCCTGGGGAGCCTCAACCCATCCCACAGCCTTGGAATAGCCTCTCTCAACTGGAACCTGGGTGTTCTCACCTGGCAGAGCCCTCCTGTCATTTCAGGGGACCTTAGAGGGATCAGTGCATCCTGCAGTGGGCAGTGTGTCGGAGCCCGGGTATTTTAATCTTCAGAGCCCCCTGCCTGGTTTCTAAGCCTTGTGTAGGGGGGCTCAGTGAGTCCCATCAGCACCATGGAATGGCCCCCATCAGAGGCTGCTTCTCTCCCCACAGAGCCTCCCTGCCTGGCAGAGCTGGAGCGCATCCAGATCCAGGAGGCTGCCAAGAAGAAGCCAGGTGAGGAGGCAGGTGCCCCAGGGTACCTCTGAGGCCCAGAGGCTCTAGCCTGTGGGTGTCATGGAAGAGGCTGAGTTCAGAGGAGGCCCTGGCTTAGGAAGACAGGAGAGGGAAATTCCTCTCCTGTTTATCCTCGTGGTGAGGCAAAGTCTCCCAACCAGCCCCTCAGTGTGTTTTAAGCACTAATTTTGTGCCCGTTCCTGCTGGGGCTGTAGGTAGAAATACGGAAAGTTCCTTAAACCCTCCTTTAAATTCAGTTCAGTCAGTCAGTTCAGTTCAGTCACTCAGTCGTGTCCAACTCTTTGCAACCCCATGGACTGCAGGGTGTATGCAAAGCTAGAGGGAGGACCCCCCTCGCCCACAGAAGATGCTCATGTTCTCAGCAAATACTTGAGTGCCAGCTCTGGAGAGACAGCAGGAAACCCTCGCAGAGCAGAGCTGATGGGCAAGACAGACGTGGTCCCTGGATTCATAAACCACACAGGCTACTTGGGGAAACACAACCCACAAATTGACACACCAGAAAGAGCTCCCAGTTGTGGCCCCTGTGCATGTGGTGCTGAGGGAGAGCACAGTGGACAGAAGTCAGCCAGGGGTCAGCAAAGGCTCCCTGGGGTGCTGGTGTCCAAGAGGAGAGCTGAGGGGATGAGAGTGAGCCAGCCAGGACCAAAGCCGAGGGCAGGGAAACGTTCTTGGGAAACAAAGCTCATGCTCTTGGCTGAGCGTGGTGGGTGAGCGGACAGATGTTCATGAGGAAGGTCCCATGGGGCCTCCCAGTTCCTGAGTGCAGCTTGGCCTTTTACTGAGCAGTGATAAGCGTACATGGAACCACACACTAGAATCTCCCACAAAGCCGTAGCCCAGTGGCCTTTGGGGTGGGTGTAGCGCCACTTCTGTCAGGAAGCCAGTCTCTACCTCCTGGGAGCAGTCCTCTCTGGTCTGTGCTCCTGGAACGTGTGCATGTCACCCCACAGAGTGGGCAGTCTGTCTATCCCTGGGGCCCTGGAGTGGGGATCTCAGCAGTCCATTGAGTGAACGAACTAAGGAGCAATCTGAAGGAAAGTGGGTGGCCCCAAGGGCAGGTCAGAATCAGAGGGCTGGGAGGAAAAAGCTGGGCATTAGCAGGCCTAGGCGCAGCCCAGGATCCAGGGCGTCCGGCACAATGAGGTCAGATTGGCCATCCTACAGGACTGAGGGGCCATGGAGGCAGAGGGGACCCATAGCAGGGGCTGAGCAGGTGGCTTAGAAAGGGAGGCTTTTTTGTTTGTTTGTTTGTTTCTGGTCAGTTGAACTGGAAGAAACGCTGGCATCCAGCCCTGGATGTCCGAGCTTGTTAAGTGGTTGGTAGATGGTCTGGCTGGGCCCTGGTGGGGCCCATGTGCCTGTGAGTCCGAGGTTCTGGGGGCCACCTCTCAAAGGAACCCACACCCTGAGGCCCCTGCTCTGACCCTGCGGGGCCTGCCTCACGCAGGGATCTTCATCCCGAGCTGTGACGAGGATGGTTACTACCGGAAGATGCAGTGTGACCAGAGCAGCGGAGACTGCTGGTGCGTGGATCAGCTGGGCCTGGAACTGACTGGCACCCGCACACACGGGAGCCCTGACTGCGGTAAGCCGGAGGTCGGCAGCCGGGGGCCCCGCTTGCCGGGCTGGGCTTCCCTGCCGGCAGGGTCCTAACCTGCCCCTTGGCTGGTTCCCCTCACAGACGACATCGTGGGCTTCTCAGGGGACTTCGGGAGTGGTGTCGGCTGGGAGGACGAGGAGGAGAAGGAGACGGAGGAAGCAGGCGAGGAGACAGAGGAGGAGGAGGGCGAGGCGGGCGAGGCGGACGATGGAGGCTACATCTGGTAGACAGCCCACGGGGAGCCGGGGCAGGCCAGGGTGCTGACGGCTGGGGAGACACGGCAGCAGAGACCTGGACAGAAGCAGGCAGATTACAAATGGATCCAGAAAATACAGCCTAAAGGACCCTGGCTCCAATGGGGAGGACCAGACGTGTGTGGATGCACAGCCAGGATGTGTGACTGTGTATGCAAGAGTATCTGTGTGTGTGTGTGTGTGTGTGTGTGTGTGTGTGTGGCATGCACTGACAAATGTGTCCTTAGTCCACACTGCTAGTGGCAGAGGGTCACCCAAAGGCCTCTAAGGCCTCTTGTAGTTGTTTTCTTCCATTTGTTACTTTTGAAATACGCACATTCACACATATGCACACCCTGCAAAGTGAAAATTGCTTCAGAATGGATTCTGTGCCCCCTTGCCAGCCCCCCAGCCCCAGCCAAGCCGCCCTGTCACCCTGGGGTTCCTGGACCTGGCTTTCTGTTCTTGCCTCAACCACCCTCCTCCTCCTGCCCAGGCCCTTCCCCCGTCCCTTCTGGAGTTAGGCCCTGGCCTGGTGGGATGGGTCCCAGAGGGGAGGGAGGGCAGGGAGCTGTCTGCTGGCCAGTTTGGCTCTGACATTCCCCCTCCTCAGACTCAGATGAGGTGAGTCGGGCACCCACCTTAGGGAGCCCTTTCCCTCTGCTGGACTCTCCTCCTAACCCAGGGCAGGGCGAGCAGTGGTGGCTGAGAAGAAGCTGGGGGCAGACGCTGAGAGGTGGGGGAGGTGAAGGACTCGCCAGGCTGCTGGGATGGTGAGGGGGGCCACGTGAGGGAGGGGAGGGGCCAGCGGGAGCTGCTTTTGCAGATCCAAGTAGAACTCTTAGGAGTAGAGGCGGGGTCACCCTGAATGTCAGAACAGCTCGGGTCCTTTCCTGCAGCTCTCGGGTGGGGGCCGGGTCTGTGCTGCTCTGTGGAGGCAGTGGGTGGTAGTTGTGCAGCTGAACAACTGTTCCTGTCGGGGTGGGGGGGGTGCACATCTTCCCCATCTCCCTGGTTGGGGTCCCCACTCCAGGAGCCTGATGATCAGGCAGCAGATAAAGAGCCTGGGTCTTGCCAGTGTGTGTGCCACCTCCTCCCTGACCCCTTAATAAATGCTCCCCTCCCATCCAGACCGACAAAAGGCATTGTCCCTGAGATCCTGTGACGGAGGGGACAGCTGCAGCCTTCTGCCCTCAGAGACCATGACGTTTCCCTGTCCCTCCTCCTCCGAGAGAGGCATCCCTGGGCCATTTCTAGCCCCAGTCCTCTCAGCTCCTGGGTTTTCCCTCCTCCCCTCTGAGGGATCCTAGGGCTGCTATAGTGGAGGGCCTCTCAAGCTCTGGGGTGTTTAGGGCTGTGAAAAATCAGAGGGGACGGGTCTGGGATAGCCAGAATCTGAGGCCCTGTCTCAGTGCTTCCCCAAATCTCCTTACCAGGTGGGAGCTCGGGTGGATGAGCAGGTACCCCCTGGTTGGTTTTGTTTTTTTCCTACTCTGTCCAGTTCTTCCTGTTGAAGCAAATTTCCTAACACTTTGGTAAAGAATTTCTTTCCTGGGTTTGGGCCTCTGATGCCCTTTGGTGTATGGCGAGTGCTGTGTGTGTGTGTGTGTGTGTGTATGGCGAGTGGTGTGTGTGTGTGTGTGTGTGTGTATGGCGAGTGGTGTGTGTGTGTGTGTGTATGGCGAGTGCTGTGTGTGTGTGTGTGTGTGTGTGTGTGTGTGTGTGTGTATGGCGAGTGGTGTGTGTGTGTGTGTGTGTGTGTGTGTGTGCGCGCGCGCGCGCCAAGGGGCCATCCCTGGGGGCCTGGTGTGTGAGGAGGAGCACCCTGTGTGCTGGGTGGTAGCAAGTGTGGGGTCTGCGTGGTGAAGTCCCCTGGGCAAGCCTCCCAGCCTGGCTCCCTGGCTTCTTTACTTCCACCCTGGGATTCGCACCTTTCAGGCCCTCCCTTGAGGGGAAATAACGAAACTCCAGTTAGCCCCACGAACCGCTTCTCATTCTCCAGCACAGTTCCTGCCGTTAAGGTGTCCCGCGCTGCCCCAGATCCCCCTTGCCCGTCTCCCGCCCTCCCCTTCCCGGCCTCCCAGCCTGCCCTCTGGTCCCCTGCTCGGTTCAGGGAAACACCGGTCCACGTCAGCCCTCTGCTCTCTGAGCGCAGCCCCTCTCAGAGCTACTTGAAACTTCGTGCTCTCACTAGGATTGGAGTCTGTCTGTTTCCTCCCTCTGCCCTGACTCAGACTTCTGGAACCATCTCCTGGGCGCAGCTGTTGAGGATGCTGGGGCGTCCTGGGGTGGGTGAGGGGCACCACTCTCCTCTCACAGTGGCCCTCCCCTCCTGGGGGCACGCATCTTCTCCATGTCTCTGGGTCTTCCAGCTGTGCACGTTTTATGACCTTGTAAATATGTTGTAGAAAGAAAGCAAAAGACGCTGAACTAGACCCTGGTGGGACTCGGGGGTCCAGCCTTGCCTGTCTGAAGCCCCTATGCTGCCTCACCCCACTTTCTGGGACTGAGGCCCCCCAGAGTTAGACCCGGTGGGCTGAAGGCCTTCAGGTTGCTTCCTGTCAGACAAGGTGCAGGTTTCCTTGTGAGCAAGACTGCAGGGCTGTCCCTCCTCACTCCTTGGATGTGTGCCCTTGACCAAGCTGTCTGCCACCCGGCCTTTTCTGCACCCCTCTTCTCTGTGTCCTCTCGCTGTCCTGTCCCTACTCCCCTGGCTTAGGCAGGCAGTGGAATTTGAGTTGTGTTGAAAAGAGCGCAACCAGATTTTCAAAGAAATTTCTGGCCTGGCTCTAGAGCTGCCCTTGGCCACCCCAGTCTTCTTTCCCCTGGGTGCTGGGAGAGACAGTCACATCTAAATGGGGCAGGTTGGAGTCAGAACAAACAAATGTGCCTTGAGAGACCACTCAGAGAGGGTTCAGGGCGATAGGGAAGGAGGTGTGGGAGCTCAGGGAGGAGGAGGAGGGAAGCACAGCCGATGAGAGCGTGAGGGGGCGTGACCGCGCCCCATTATCCCCCTGGGGCTGTGACCACATGTGGCCAGTGGTCACACTTCCATCCTCATGCCACCCCACCTGGGCAGGCCACCCACTCACCTCTCATGAGGTCCATGTGCTTTCAGCTTCACCAGAGGGGGTGGGGGGTCCATGGGGATCAACCTGGGGACCCTCCATTTCACCAAAGCCTCACCCTCAGCCCTTGGGGAGAATGAATGGCTAATCCACTGACCCCCAGCATCATCATGAGGCTGTGGACTGGCAGGGGTCAAAGGGAAGAGACACTGGGGGTGCAAAAGGAGACTCGAGACATCCAAGGAAGTCCCAAGCAGAGCAAATTGCTTTATAGCTGAAGCCTACTTAAACTGTGTTATGTGCAATAACTGAGCTTAGAGTTAAGAATTGTGTTCAAGTGCTTGGATTTCCGTCTGTATATTTAAGTGCTGAAACTGTATCTCTCAGTAATTTTAGATGTCTTTTAAAAAAAATCGAAAAACAAAGTGTTAGACTGTGTCTGTGCATTGATGGGCACTCAAGCGTCCTGTGGGTCACCCACCCTCTCCCCTGTGCCCCGCCTCCCTTTCACACACCCCCTCCCCCCACCTCTACTTGGGGACCCTGCCTCGTGTTGTCTTTATCTGCCTATTAACTCAGCCTAAGAAAGCAAGTACACTCCACACATGCATAAAGGAAATCAAATGTTATTTTTAAGAAAACTGAAAATAAAAACTTTATAAACACCACCTATTAGCACTACTCTGATTATTCTCTCCCTCGGTGTCATTTTTCACAAAACAAGTTCCCAGAGTTCAGGCTTGTGGTCAGCAGGCTTCCCTTATTCAATTTCATATGTTAGACCTCCATGAGGGTGGGGCTGCAAGGAGGGGCCTGATTTACTGAGGAAGGACCAGAAGCAACTTAGAAACATTTCTGGTATTATTATAAATATATGTGCTATATATATTTGTAGATAGGCCAATAAATATATCTACCTCACAAAACAGAGATCAAACTCTATATTCTGCTTTTTAAAATTCAGCCTATTATGAACCTTTTCCTATGTCATTAAAATTATTTGAAGACATGCCTTAAAAAATTTTTTTTTTAATTTTATTGAAATACAGTTGATTTACAATGTTGGTTATTTTCAAATGTACAGCAAAGTGATTCAGTAAAGAATATATATATTCTTTTTTAGATTCTTTTCCATTATAGGTTATTACAAGATATTGAATGTAGTTCCCTGTGCTATACATGGGTCCTTGTTAGTTATCTATTTTATTTATAGTAGTATGTATATTTTAATCTGAAACTCCTAATTTACCCCTCTCCCCCACCCCAATATGACTCTAGTAGTTGCGTAGTATTCCACAATATGGATATACTCTAATGAATTTAATCATTTCTCTGTTTTTTAACATTTCTATTGTTCCTAATTTCTTGATACTCTCAACTCTAGCCCTAGAACTTGATAACCATGACCTTGGTCAAGTCATCTGCAGAGGTGGAGAAGTCATCTCACAAGGATCACATAGAAGTGCTTTCTCAACAGTGAAGACCCTGCATAAATGTCTAGCTATGCCCCTCGTGCCAGCCCATAGCTCAGACTTTGCCCATCTGGCTGGAATAGATCCTAGGGAAGAGGAGCTACCTCCTGGGTGGGGGCAGTCTGTGTGCGCTGGTTTTCTGCTCTCTTATACTTCTCACTGTCACCTGCAAGGTCAGACTTGGAAGCTCAGAAATATTCCTGGAAGGAAGTGTAAAGATGGATATGACTTGCCTAGAAGCTGCTCCCAGCATGCAGGATACAGGAGAAAGTAGGTTGGAGACAGAGATCCCTGGAAACTGGTTCATTCTCTGGGTTTGTGGGGACCTATAGTTTTGGAAGTAGGGGTGCCATGGGGGAGGTGTGGGGTCCTTGAGGTTGGATTGGTCAGTGGAAGCATCTTATACCAGCTCGTGAAGTAGGTACTATCATTAATGCCCATTTTGCCAGTGAGGAATCAGTCTCAGAGAAGTTTGGTAACCTGACCAAGGATATGCAGCTAGTGTGAGGCAAAGCCTTGATTCTGCTTCCTAATTACTACCTCACACAAAGCAGGCTGTCATCAGTGTCCAGTGACTGCTCCTTGTACAGCCCCCAGGCTCCCAGAGGAGGATGGTCACCCACACAGGGGTAAGCCAGGAAGGCTTCCTGGAGGAATGGGACTTCAGCTAGGCCCCCTACATGGGGAGGAGCTACCTAGTGGCTCAACCCTGGTGGCATATCAGGATCACCTGAGGGAGTCCGGGCCCCAAGCCCCGCCCACAGAGGTTCTGATTTCATTGTTCTGCGCCGGGCCGTCACTAGATAGCGCTGATGTGCAGCCCGATGGAGCAGGGCTTGGCCCGTAGGTGAGGGCAGGGTGTGCAAGAGGCCAGGGCAGGAAGAAGCCCGTGAGGAGCCCAGGACTCGGCCCCTGTCTCTGGGTGGGGCCAGTGTGAGGTGTGCAGGCCAGTTCACGGGCAGGAGCCAGGAGGTCCAGCGGTCCCCTGGCAGTAGGTCTTCCGTTTTAGTTTAATCTAATGTCAGTCACCAAGCCGGGCCTGGGTACTGGATCATCGAGGAGCCTGTAGTCTGCCATATGTGCCTGTGTCCACCCCTCAGGAAGTGTGAGTATCTTCAGCCTGCAGGGAAATGTTGGTGTTTGCACTTCGTGATCAGCATTTGTTCAGGCAATGGGGAGGCAGAGGCTAGGCAGGGCCCAGGCTTCTGGAAAAATTCATCCCTTGTCATTGTAGCCCAGCATCCTTGGCTCCCAGGGTGGTGGACAGAGAGCATCTCCTAGGGCAGGCCCAAGAGCTGATGCAGTAAGCGAGTGACTGGGCTGCCTGCTGCCACTGCTCCTCCTGGACATGGTTCCCTCAGCCCTGGTCGTCCCACCTGCTCCCTGCACTGTGGGTGCCACCCTGGTATGGTACCTTGCTTTTCCACAGGATTTAGCCTCCTGGAGACAAGGACTGTGTATTTACTGCTCTCAGGTGAGTAGCCAGGACCTGAGAACAAATCTAAAAGAAAAAAGACAGTCACACATAAACCCATAGAGAACCAGCCTCCCCACCACCTGCCCTGTGGGCCCCATGCCTTTGGCTGGTCTCATCCTTTTTGGGTAGAGTGAGCTGAAGAGCGGGTAGTTTTGACCAAGAACAAATAAGACACCAAACACAAAACACCCCCTAACTTAAAAAATAATTTTAAAAAAATTTATTTTTGAGCAACACAGGTGAGGGAAAGGAGGAAAACACAAGTGTTTCTCTCTTTCCATCAGCATCCCATCTGCTTATTGCATTGTGTTGCTTAATTTTCCCAACAATCCCAAGAGACAGGTATTATTACCCATCCACTCCCGTTCATGCAGGCAACAACTTCGTCTCCAGGGGGTGACCTTTGTTCACTCCTGTATCCATGATGTACACATGGCCTAGCCAACTCCACTGTGATCCGCCACGTTCTGCTGCCTCTGCTGGGTGATCCCGCAGTGAGACAGTAAGTACCGCAGAGAACCCACGTCGTCATAAACAAGTAACGGCAAACGCAGACAGGAGCGTGAGTGTCGGGGAAGAGCTCGGAAGTGAAGCCACCTGGGATTTGCCTGGTCTAGTCTCTGAACGTGGGTCAGCACCTCCCCACGAGCCCCAGTTTCTCCAGCTGTGAGATGAAGGGGTGGGACCAGACTACCCGGTTTTGTGATTCTGTGCCAGAGTATAAAGACAGGAGTCCTGACAGGCTCAGAATTTTCTTGCTCTCCCTCTCACATTCCACACTTCCTCTAATTAACCCCAAGGGCTAACACATTTGCAGAGCAAAATTAACTGTGCTTTAAAAAGAATGCTGGAGAAGGGCTGTGAGCCGTGGGAGCCATCTTTCAGAAGGCTCAAAGGACCAAAGGATGGAGTGCTTCTGTCAGTGACGACTGGAGGTCGGGAGGCTGGGGCCAGACGGGAGCAGGGTGCTTCCCACATTTGAGGGGACAGGAGGAGAGAGGCAGGCACTGTCCCCTTCAGCCCAAGCACACTGCCACATGACAGGGAGGGGGTCGCGGAGGTCACCTCGCTGACACAGTTCCCCCCGGGTGGCTGGGCAGACAGTGACCTCAGGCCCAGCCAGGTCAGAACCTTCTCGTGCATGATTTCATCCAAGCATTACATGGACGAGGACACTGTTACACAACTGTCTGTGACGAGTCCTCTCACTAGTCCCGCTTTACAGAGGTGAGGCACAGCTGACAAAGCGCACAAGGCTGAGTGCGGATGAGGAGTGCACGTAGATGGTTGGGTGCTGGGACCCCTGGGGACTGTGACAGCCAGTCCAGCTAAGTGAGAAGAGTGGATGGAGGGAAACGCTTGCAGATGGCTTGGTTCACAGAGGACTTGCTCCGCACCAGGCCCTGTGCCGTGGATGCACTGACCCGGGCCATCTCCTTCACTCCTCGTAGAGTCCAGAGAGCATGGGGAGCTCTGAGGGCCTTGAAGTCCCGAGAGAAGAGGTGTGGGGTAGGATGGGAGGAGGCCTCCCCTGCCCTCCAGGGGAGGAGGGCCTGGCCTGCAGGGCCTGTGCCCAGGCAACAACAGGTCCCAAAGCCCACAGGATCCCTAGCAGTTCCTCAAACACAGGCCAGGGCAGAGGCTGCAGGATGAGCCCACATCCATGCTCCCCTCCTTGAGTTACAGAACCCCCTGTTTATGGCGGGGCCCCTGGCCACCCAAACAAAGGCCACACCTCCCAGCCTCCCTTGCAGCTCCCCATGAGCAGAAGTGACAGACACCACTTCCTGGTGGTGGTCTTCGGGAGAAGCTGCCATACCCCCAACCCCCAGCTGAACTCCTTCTGCCTCTTCCCACTGCTGGGAACACAGACATAGCTGCTCCATCTGAGGTCACCCAACCAGGAGGAGCAGCCTGGGCCCCGCTCACCCCAGAGTCACTGTTCCAGCCAGTAGAGAGAAACGTAGGTTTATTTTGTTTAAATCATTGTTGTTTTTAGTCTCTGATACCAATGCCAAGTTGCTTGAGTTGTACTCGGCTCTTTGCGACTGCATGGACTGTAGCCAGCCAGGCTCTTCTGTCCATGGGATTCCCAGGCAAGAGTACTGGAGTGGGTTGCCATTTCGTCCTCCAGAGGATCTTCTTGACCCAGGGATTGAACCCGCATCTTTTAGGTCTCTCGCATTGGTAGTTGGGTTCTTCCCCACTAGCGCCACCTGGAAAGCCCTCTGATATAAGAGCCAAATCTATACCTGAATTCCAAGGGTCTCGAACTCTTTTGCCCTGACCACAGGAAGAAGTAGATTTTACACTGGGCTGTGTGCGTGCAATCAGAATAGGCCTTCGTGAAGCGATACCACCCCTTCCCACACTCTGCATTCAATATTTTAACTTTAGTTTTTTTTAAATGCTTATCATGTGCTCACTAAATTTTGTCATGACCTGAAGTCTGAAAAGCACTGTTCAGACTATTAGCCAGGTTGACGTTGCTCCCCTTAGGCCACCAGCTTTCCCACTTTTCTGTGACCACCCACTGCCCCCCACTATCTCTCACACCACTCTTTTTCCCCCCTATTTCTAATAGTCATTTATTCAAAAGACGTTTATGAATTACTTACTCTGGGGCAGAAACTGCTCCAGTGGTCATCCTGGTAACAGTAGCTGGGAGCTGAAAGGGAGAACTGACTCAGTGTTCAGGGGAGGCTTCCTGGTGGAGGTAGCATTCACACTGGTCCTTGAAGGGCAGAGAGAAATGTGAATGAGCAACACATCGCAAGACTGGCCTCAGTATTAGCCTCTCCCAGTCTCCCAGTCCGGAGGCTCTAGCCACATGGTTCTTGCTTCCCTGCCTGAAAAGAACCCAAATCTTTCCCACCGTAGGGCCCCCACACTCTGTTCTCTGTGGCTGGAATGCTTTCCTCCCCTTTGATCACCCAGCTTCTACGCACTGCTGAATCCGCAGCACTGATCACCTGATCTGTGCCTGTCTCTAAGCAGGTGGTGATCGACAAGTATATGTTGAATGAATAAATTCTAACTTAGCCTGATTCAGCTGTTGCTTGGACAACTACAGCAGCCTTCAAACTGGCCTTCTAGCCCCTCCCTTTCTAGGACTCTTGGTCCATCTTGGTCATGGCTGCCATGGAGGCAGGATTTGTTTCCTCTACATAATACCCTCAGTGACTCCCTATTACCCACAGAGTGAAAGTCAAATTCATTTTGACTGACCTCTTAGGGGCCTGATGATTTGACCCCAGCAGTCCTTTTGCTCCTCCTCTTCGTCTTCTTCCTCTCCACCTCCTGTACCTCAGAGTCTTAGTTTAGTCTGTACTTCCTGCCTGAAACACTTTCTTCATTCTCTCCCTTTACATGGTAAACTCCTACACATTCTTTTAAACCCAGCTCAAACATCATGTCTCCTTCCCACCTCCACGCTGCTTCTGTCCCTCATTGGCCTATATTCTGTCCTAAGATCACTGGCTGCATTTCCTTGATTCCCTGGGTTTTCCCCTGCTGGAGGTCCTTGAGGGCGTGGATCATGTCTCGTCACACGTGTTTCCTTGAGTCCTGGGCCTGGCAGAGGGCAGATAACCAGGATGTATATGTTAAATAAATGAGTGGCTAGATGAATTATCTTGTCTCAGTTCAGCCTGACATCTTCCTTTAAAAAATCATCACTCCTGGTGCAGTTTATCACCACTAACTTCTCTTCAGGTCCGTGAACAATTTTACCCTTTCCTGTAGAAACTTTCTTCAAATTGCTGCCAAGCTAAAGTATCACAATCATTTCAGGTTGAAAACTAAAATGTCAACATTTTATAGAAAGTGCTGAAAATTTTATATTTAGTTAAAAGAAACAAGCTTCTATAATTTTTTTTTTTTAATCTAGTGAATTTGGTGCATTCAGGTATATAAAACTTTTGGCAAATTGGCTGCCTTATTGCCCCCTGAACTACCCTCCCAGCTTATATTTCAAAAGAAACACTAGCCCAAAGGAATGACTCTCTAAGACTGGAAACGGGTGTCCTTTGGGGTAGAAAATAGAGAGGCTTTCATGCATTATCTTATTTGCACTGTGCTGGGGTTTTCCTTGTAGTCACACTCCTGTGCTTTTTTAGTGTCACCCCAATAGCACCAAGTACTCACGTGTTCATCAGAAAGTGTCCGGGTGACCTCTCTCAACTGGAGGGAGGACCACCAGCCTGGATGGGAACCATGCCCCATTATCTCTTTGGCTGCTTGGCCACTGGGGATGAGAGAGTGTGGAAACAGGCCCGTATTAGCCAGGACCCTTTGGTGCAAGCAACAGAAACTCAACTTAAGACTGGCCTAGGCAGAGAAATAATTTACTGGCCCTCATAAAAAAGGAAGATATCGGGGCCGTTCTTGGAAGTGAAGGATAAAGTCTAGGAACCAGGGCAACTGTGAGGTCAGTGCCCCGAAGGCTCTCCCCGGTGCTGCTTTATTGTTTCTTTTCACCTGTTGCCCTCATTCACTCTGACTCCTGTTGAAATGTTCTCCGTGTGGCAGAGAACTTGGCGGCTCAAGCAGAGAGAGAGCTGCTTGCTCCCAGAGGCTACGCATCAGTCACAGGGAGGGATGGCTGGACCCATCAGTGCTGCCAGGTGGGTGGGGTGCTGTGAACGGCCAGCCTGGGTCCTATACCCACCCTCGCCGCCAGGACATGGGCTGTGACCAGGGGGAGGGACACAGGCAAGCGTCTTGGAAAGATGCAAACAAACAGTCCTCTATACAAATGGTGATTAGAGTAATTTAGCCTGAAGAAAAACCCAGGGATGTGGGTAAATATCACATATTTTACTTAGCTTGCTTGGGAGACCAGAACTTTTAGAAATTTAGATGCTTCACACTTAATTCCCACCGACTGACCCCACCCAGATACACACTTCCCTTCCAACTAAGCTCACTGCCCACTGCTCAGAGAATAAACATTCCTAGAATGAATGAATGAATGAGCCAGTCAATCAGTCTACATGTGCATAGCCCACACTTCCCTACTTCTGGGCCATCCACTGCTCGGTCATCTGCAACCTGTCACCACCCCTGCTTCCACTTGTTTTGATCATGCCCATCATTTAAGGCCCACTTCAGGTGCTGCCTCCTCCATGAAACCCCTGCGCCCATAACCAGTAGGGATTTGTTTCTTTTTAAGAGTGGTTTCCCTCACTCTTTATAGACTCCATAAAGATTTTATGTTGTTTTATAGACTTTTATAGACTCTATATGATTTTATGTAGTTTGTATTATGTATTGGTTTAGCAGGAAGAGTTTCCAACAATTAGTCCATCACAATTACTTCATTACACCAGTGGGAGGTGGTAAGTTCCTTGTCCCTGTAGGGTTTATTTATCTATTTATTGATCGGTCAATATGTATTTCTGTGGCTGCACCAGATCTTAGTTGCAGCATAAGGGTTCTTTTTTTTTTTTTTTTTTTTTTAACCTGTGGCATGTGAAGTCTTGGTTGCGGCATGTGAGATCTAGTTCCCCGACCAGGTATTGAACCCAGCCCTCCTGCATTGGGAGTGCAGCGTCTTAGCCACTGGGCCACTAGGGAAGTCCATCCTGTAGCCTTTGGAGTAGAGGCCTGTTTGGGGGTTGTTGTAAAAAGGTGAGGACCTCTTGGGTACTGTAGATTAGTTTACTAGGACCACTGTAACAAATTACCACAAACTGGGTAGCTTAAAGCAACAGAGATTTATTCTCCCACAGTTCTGGAGGCCAAAACCCCGAAATTACATCAGTGGGGTTGTTACTTCTGGGCTGTGAGGGAGATGCATTTCCATGCCTCTTTCCTGGCTTCTGCTGGTTGTCAGCCATCCTTGGCACTCCCCAACTTGTAGACACATCACTCCAGTATCTGTTTTCACCTGATGGTCTCTGTGTCCTCTCTTCTCCCTATAAAGACATCAGTCATTGGATTTAGGGTGATCTCAAGATCCTTAACTCATTGCATCCACAAAGACCCTGGTTTTCAAATAAGACCACATTCTGAAGTTCCAGGTGGACATGTATCTTTGGGAGACACTATTCAATACTTTCTGGGGGATCCTGTGTAGGACAAACTAACACAAACCAAAGTGGCCACAGTAGAGGCCAGACAGGTACCTGGAGAGCACAGACCTCAGCCCCAGGCATCCTCAGGTCTGGTTTTCAAAAGAAGCCAGAGGTCAGACTTTGTAGGGAAAATATCTGGATTTTTAAATGTGGACAAAATATTCAAAACCTGTAAAAGTATTATGAGATATACATCTGTATATTTATAGACAGTACCTCTGTATATCAGAGTTGGCCTGTGGAGCATCAGTTTATGACCCACCAGTGGAAGCTACAACTTGGCTTATAATGAGTTCAGAAAAGAACACGGCCCGTGCACTTCTGCGAGCAGCCACCAGATGGCGCGCTGGCCATTGCATTAGCCAGGATTGGGAGACATCCAGGGGCTGAAATTCAAGAGATTTTTTTTCAAGTCAGAGGTGGTGGGTGGAGGCGGGGTTGGGGGTGGGGGCAAAGTAGAGAAGTGGGATTAAGTTGATGATCAGAGTTCATTCCATTTAAAACTTTACATCCTTTTCTCTTTATCTTTGATGCCTGCTATTTCTTGTCTGCTAGTGCTACCTACTCCCTTGGCAGACAACACAAGTTAAAAAAGTAGTAAAGATATTACTACAGGAAAAAGAAAGGAAGAGCCAATTCAACAGCTTTTTCTTATTATAAATACATCAATTAAGTTTAAAAAAATTGACACATACACACAGCAAACCATACAGGATATTCCTGCTCCCACTGCTAACACCAGCTATGTCTCCCTCGTTGCTCTGAGAGTTCTGAATTCAGGACTGGGATTATTTTTGTTGTTATTGCACACATATAATAAATACACTTCTCTTACAAGGAAAATTCTGCATTGTTTGTACAATTGAATTAAGTACATCAGAATAGATGATTGCTAACTTCTATATTTATGAAAGTGAAAGTGTTAGTCACTCAGTCGTCTCCGACTCTTTGCAACCCCATGGACTGTAGCCCGCCAGGCTCATCTGTCCATGGGATTTTCCAGGCAAGAATATCTGAGTGGGTTGCCGTTTCCTTCTTTCTGTATACATGACCCTGATCATCGTAAACTTGGAAAATTCTGAAGGAAATGGGAATACCAGACCACCTGACCTACCTCCTGAGAAATCTGTATGCAGGTCAGGAAGCAACAGTTAGAACTGGACATGGAACAACAGACTGGTTCCAAATAGGAAAAGGAGTACATCAAGGCTGTATATTGTTACCCTGCTTATTTAACTTATATGCAGAGTACATCATGAGAAACGCTGGGCTGGAGGAAGCACAAGCTGGAATCAAGATTACCAGCAGAAATATCAATAACCTCACATATGCAGATGACACCACTCTTATGGCAGAAAGTGAAGAACTAAAAAGCCTCTTGATGAAAGTGAAAGTGGAGAGTGAAAAAGTTGGCTTAAAGCTCAAAATTCAGAAAGCAAAGATCATGGCATCCGATCCCATCACTTCATGGCAAATAGATGGAGAAACAGTGGAAACAGTGGCAAACTTTATTTTTCGGTGGCTCCAAAATCACTGCAGATGGTGACTGTAGCCATGAAATTAAAAGACGCTTACTCCTTGGCAGGAAAGTTATAACCAACCTAGACAGCATATTAAAAAGCAGAGGCATTACTTTGCCAACAAACGTCCATCTAGTCAAGGCTATGGTTTTTCCAGTAGTCACATATGGATGTGAGAGTTGGACTATAAAGAAAGCTGAGTGCCAAAGAGTTGATGCTTTTGAACTGTGGTGTTGGAGAAGACTCTTGAGAGTCCCTTGGACTGCAAGGAGATCCAACCAGTCCATCCTAAAGAAAAATAGTCCTGAATATTCATTGGAATGACTGATGCTGAAGCTGAAACTCCAATACTTTGGCCACCTGATGCGAAGAGCTGACTCATTTGAAAAGACCCTGATGCTGGGAAAGATTGAAGTCGGGAGGAGAAGGGGAGACAGATGATGAGATGGTTGGATGGCATCACTGACTCAATGGACATGAGTTTGAGTAAACTCTGGGAGTTGGTGATGGATAGGGAGGCCTGGCATGGTGCAGTCCATGGGGTCGCAAAGAGTCAGACTCGACTGAACGACTGAACTGAATTATGGGGAGGGGGCATTTCCAGGAACTTAATTACACCGAATCACAGTTTCAGTTTTAGATGCAATGCTTAATGATATGTTCTTAACTTGTAATATAAATGTATTTTTTTTATAATGGAAGTGTTAAACATTCACAAAAATGGAAGGCATAGTATAACGAACCTGGGATATTGGTGTTGGCTCTGTGTGATACTCATCATGCTGTTGGGAAGCCCAAACTATCACATATGAAGCAATCACATGGAGAAGCCCTGAGACTACCTGAAAAGAGAGAGAGATGCTTGGTCATCCCCCCAGCTGCCACAGTCCCATGCAGTTCCAATGCCAGCTTCCAACTGACTACAACCTCATGGGATCCTGAGCCGGAACCACCCAACTGAGCCCAGCCTTGACTTCCTGGCCCACTAATACCATGAGAGATAATAAGATGGTTGTTGTTGCTTCGGGCCACTAAGTTTTGGGGTGATCTGTTACTCAGTAGTAGGTAAACAGAGTGTTCTGGGAATTTCCCCCTGGAGATAGGTAGTGAGAACCTCCTAAGCCTTGGGTGGAGTGAATAACTTTCTGTGTGATCTGATTTCAGTCACCCCCAAACATTCTATTGTTTGTGCCAGAAGGACCACCATTAGTGGCTGACTCTTTGAGATGTGTCTTTGACTCTCCTGTGAGAAGTGAACAGAGAGTTTCAGACCCCATCTCACCCTATGCCTCTGTGATGGAATGAGTCAACTCTTTTCCTCAATGGGGTCAGCAGAGGGGGGCTGCAAGGCATACCCCTGGACAGACGACCTGTATTAGCAGACCCCTCAGCCACACATCAAATTTGTCCTGCACCCTATGGCTAGACAGCAGGAGGCTTTGTAACACATATATTTGATATACAACTTAAATATCTAGTCATGGCATTATATGACAGTGACTTCTACAAGACAGTGAGTCTTAATTTCTTGGGAGCTGCAGTCATTTCAAGAAACTCATGAGACTTTTCATCTTTTTCCCATAAAAATACCCTTAGGCATATAGACATACAAATTTAGTTTTAGATTCTATAAATAAACTCTTTATGCTAAGTCGCTTCAGTCGTGTCCAACTCTGTGACCTCATAGATGGCAGCCCACCAGGCTCCCCTGTCCGTGGGATTCTCCAGGCAAGAACACTGGAGTGGGTTGCCATTTCCTTCTCCAATGCATGAAAGTGAAAAGTGAAAGTGAAGTTGCTCAGTTGTGTCCGACTCTAGCGACCCCATGGACTGCAGCCCACCAGGCCCCTCCATCCATGGGATTTTCCAGGCAAGAGTACTGGAGTGGGGTGCCATTGCCTTCTCCGAAACTCTTTATAAATAAATTTGATTATCTAGCTATAATTTTAATTGTTATGACTGCATAATATTCAACTGTGTGGCATTACTGTAATTTATTTAACCAGTCTCCTATGGTTGAACCTTAGGTGGCTTCCAAGGTTTCTGTGTTTTCAACTGTACTAAAAATCTCTGTCCCAAGATTTTTATAAGCATCTTCTCCTGGTTCTTAGTTTATGCTGGTTGCATCTTATGTGTCCCTGTGGCCATTTTGTATTTTTGGAACAAGACAGGGCATGTTTAATAAATGCATACAATGTTTTAAAAATGAGAAATACACGATTTGGAACCGCCCCTTGCTGTAGCCTTGGGGTGCAGCCAGGGGCTCCTGGCTTGGCCTCACCCAGGCCTGGGAGGAGGGAGGGTGCTGCGTGGAGGGGAGGTGCTGGGAATGTTTTCCAGCCAGCAGGGTGCCAAGGACACCTGTGATGCAGGCTGTGGGGGACCTGGCCTTGCTATCTAGCTGGAGGAGCAGTAATTTATGTCGTGGGATGAGGAAGAACAGGAGCTGTGTGTTCCGTCCTGGAGCGGGGGGTCCCGGGGAGTGGGGTGGGAATGTGGCAGAAAGGTGGAAACAGCTGCCTTCCAAGAGCCTGGGGACACTGGCCGACAAATCTTTATGTCCATAAAGTGAGCCTTCAGTAGTGGGCAAGGGCCTCTCCTGGTGCCACCAGCAGCAGCCAGAGCCTGCCCTTGGAGGTGGGCAAGGCCCAACGAAAATAGGCGGCAGAGAAAGGGGCCTTTGTGGAGAGCGGAGGGTGGTCGAGGGCTGGAGGGAGGTTGCCAGTGCTGTGTGGCCAGGCGGTGGCCGCCACGGCAGGTGCTGCCACCGGGTCAGGCCTGTTTACTGGAGGAAAAAGCCCAACCCAAACTGAAAGTTAAAAATTCAGTTTTATTTGGAGATCTTACTGAGGACTATAGCATGCACAGACAGCCTCTCAGATGGCTCTGAGGAGCTCCCCTGGAGAGATAAGGGAGGAGCCAGGAAGAAACCACAATTGAACATCAAAAGATTACAGCTAATCACACAAAAAACTGTTATCTCCAGTTAATTATTACGGGAAGATGCAAGAATCTGGGTTCATTGAAAATTTTTCCCCAGATACACGTCTTAACTATCTAGGGCCAGTAGCCAAAGCACAGCATTTTTCCTGCTTTTCTCCATCCTGAATTCCCCTCAGGGTGCACCGTCAGTGGGAAGGTGCAGTGGCTAATGGCTTGATCCTTGTAGAACTGGGGCAATGGGAGCAGCCCCTGTCCCTGCTCCGATGCGGCTGCGCTGGTGGGGGTGAGGGTAGCTAGCAGCGAAAGGGACCGTATGTAGTATTGTGCTAGGGGGTGGGGACTTTGGTCTCCAAAGCCGTCTGCCTTCCTTCCTCCCTTCTTCCCTCCCTCCCTTTCTCCTTCCTGCTTTCCTTCCATTTTATTTTTGTTCTTATTATTCTTTCATTATTTTTCTTTTAAAAGGTCTTTCTCCTAGTTAATTTTGGTAATTACAAGAGTGACATGCACGCATTTGCCTGGCAAATCCATACAAAGATGGAACCAGGCATAGAGATCCTCTCCCTCCCCATTCCCGTATCAGCCCTGGGGACCCTTTCACCCTCCTGTCTGTACCAGCACGTGGAAAGTTCTGTACAACTAGGATCTTACTAATATTTGCTTAAAAAAATACCAAAAACCCACCTCAGGCCTCACTGTCCCGGTGGTTTTTAGCATGGACTATTTAGAAACATGTTAAGGCTTTTTTGTTACTTTTTTTTTTGACAATGAGGAGGCAGGGTTGGTGTGACGTGAAGGGAAAAGGGGTGCTGACTGTGCTGTACTGTGTGGGGCAGTTTCGTACCTGCGGTTCCTGTAGTACCCCAACCCCGCAACACACTTTCTAAATTTCACAGGATGTGCACAGTCCCCCAGACAGTGGAGCTGTGTCTAATCTACTTAAAAAAAATAAAAAACGCAGACTATGCAACAGGAGGAATCTACCATGTTCAATCATTTCTCTTATAGAGAAATGGCTCTTCAGATACTTACATTGTTTCGAGTTTTTTTTTTCCCCCCACTATTTCAAATGGTATCACAAAATCCCTTCTTTTTATATATCCTTTTGGTGTGTTTTTCTAGTCCTCTAGGAAACCTGTCAGTGTTGGGGCTGTGAGGCTATAGTACGCGTATTTTGTGTAAATAAAATAACCTGAAGAAAGTGTCGGGTTATTGTCCCAAAGCGTGATGCAGTATGCTCACAGCAGAGCACACAGCTGGCTTCCTGGGCACCCTCAGTGCCCCTGGCTGTTGCTGTTTGGTGTTTGAAATTCTTGCCTATTTGCATAATGAAAACCAGTATCTCATTGTGGCTTTCATTTATATTTTTCTGACCTCTGAGCATCTTTTAAAACTTTTTTGGCCACGGCTCCATAGATGCCTCTGGGGAGGCAGTCGCTCAGGGAGTCAGGGGATCCCACGGCAGTAAAGTGCCTTTCTCATCACATCATATCAAAGTGTGTGGTCAATATGGCTTACCGCCGTTGATGATAACCTTGCTTAGTAATCTTTGCACAAGAGCCCTGCATTTTCTTGTAGGACCAGGCCCTGTCTCTAATATACATATCCTTCAGCACCGCTGGGGCAGCTGCCCAGGCTCCTGCCTTCCCAAACCTGCTTCTCTGCTCTCCAGTATCCTAAACTCTTGGAGACACAGGGCAAGCTCTCCTGAGAACTCCGCCTATGCTTCTGGGTCACTAGATGGCAGCCCCTCCTCCTTGCAGGAACCCCAAGTTTCCAGGCAGAATCCTGAGGGTCCCCCCCTACTGGCGACAGGGTGAGCCACCTTCCCACCATGGGGCCACCTGAATTTTTTCCCCTCAAGGAATATCATCCTCCACACTGACTGAGTGAGGGTGGAGGCTACCGGGCTGGGGTCAGTTTGGCTGGCACTGAGGGCTCTGGGGGAAGGTGTTAAGCCCCAGATGGGCGGCTCTCTAAAGCCTGGGCCCCATTCTCCCTCAGAGATCTGCTGTGCTTTTCTGCTACTTTTTGAAACCGTGGGACAAGTCTCTCACCCTCCTGTTATGCGGCTGAATGAACAAGCGCGTCCTGGTGCTGATTCTGGGCCCTCTTCATAGAGACCAAGCATCTGCTGTTCCTCAGCCCAAGCCGGGCGCCGGGCTGCAGCGGTGAAACAGAACCAGGCAAGGCCTGGACTCCGAGGGGGCTCTCACGTGACAATGAATCTGAAATAAAGTGGATAACCAGCAGTCCTGGGCATGAACACCCAGCAAGCTGGAGAGGAGACTGCTCCTCTCAAGTAGATTTGCGGTGGGGGTGGGGGTGGGGAGCGGGCAGCGTTCCTAAGAAAGAGTTTAAACAGACCTGAAGGGTGAAGGGGCAGAAAGAGTTCCAGGCAGAACTAAATATGCACAATGTGAGAGCTGCGAGTTTCAGTTTTATTGGATAACTTACTGGGGACTACTCAGTAGAGGGAGGAACCGCTCCGAACCGGTAGAGGAGGGCAGCATAAACGTGATTTTGATGAAGGGGGGTGCATGCAAGCAAGCACATATCTCAGTAGAAGTTGCTGCTGGTCACGCAGAGCAGAGGTGTCAATCAGTGCTTTTAGCGCTTTTCCAAGTGTGGGAAGAGACAAGAATCCACAGTTGAAAAAAAATTTCTGAGGGAAATACTTACCTGTCTGAAGGCCTGTTTTGTCGGTTTTCCCACAGCACAGAGGGCCTTGTCCTGATCTCTGTTCTGAACTCCTGGGCGTGTTGAAGGTCAGCAACTGCAGTGACTAATGACTTAATTCTGGTAGAACTGGGTGGCCAGCGACATTTTTTAGTTAGCAGGTCAGCAGGACAATAGCCAGCCTCAGTTCTGGTGGCATTTTCCTGGGGTGGGCGCCCCCAGACACACCTGGTTGCAGGTGTCCGTCTCCACGGCTGCCAGCCACCTCTGGGCAGGAAAGTGTGGGCATTAGGCCTGCTCTTCCCTGTTCTTCTGTCCTCCAGCCCCACCCTGGCCTTGCCACCACCACCTCACCCTGTAATTTCCCTGTCTGCCGTAGGAGCTTCTTTAGGACTTAACTGGAACTGCTCCCTCAACGCCCTCCCTGAGACAGGGCCTCGCCCACCCCCCGCCATCCTCTCCCTGCAGAGGCCTCGGTTGCATGGTGTGGGTGACTGAGCACTGCTTGAAGACGGGGCTCAGAGCTTGTCTGGCCCTACTGTGGCTCCCTCCTGGCGTGTCATGGATCTCTCTGCATCTTTCCAAACTCTTAGCACAGAGTTCATCTGAAGGGAACGTAGAAAACTCCGTAGGATCTCAGATGGCAAGGAACCAGAGGTAGAAACTGTCCCCATGCTGCGGAGGGAAAAACTGAGGCCGTATCATAACCTGCTGGTTCAGGGGCTTCACAGTGTGGGGACAAGAAGTCAGGCCTACAGAGTGGGGCTCTGTCCTGGTCTCCACCAACCACCAGGTCTGGCCGTGTAAGACTCTCAGAACCTCAGTTTCCCCGCCTGCAAGTGGAGATAAAGCTCTTTTCGTCAGGGCTGCCATGAGGTTTAAACAAGGTTAAAAGGCTGCAAAGACTAGCTCCTGGGGGAAACTTGTTGTTTGTAAGACAAGTCCCTCTCCTCAGCCCTGCCCAAGCCTCTCAGTACGTAAACCTTGAGCAACTTCAGACAGAGCTCAAAGGAACAGATGCTGGAGATGCCTCTTCCTCAGTAGCCAGGAGGAATCTGGGAGGGGCAAGGGGACAGGAGCAGACATTCTTTAAGGGTGTCTCTGTGACAGTGGCCAATTTTGCCCTGTCCCTGACCCCAGTTTCCCTATCTGTAAAGAAGAATCCTAAAACCTCAGCGATGCATGTATTTATTAGCCACTCATCACATTAGAAGCTGTTATTATTACTGTTGCTATTACTATTAGTTGCTTTGCATTGATGAGGGAGATGTGGGGCAGACGTGTGTCCCTATTTTACAGATGAGGACAGTAAGCAATAGGGGACCCCAATGACAGACTTGGCCCCTCTCTGTGCATCCTCGCAGAGAGAGAGAGAGCTGTGCCTCTGGAGATGAGAAGGTGGGGTCAGGGCGGGCCTGAGAAGCAGGGCTAGAATCCAGATTAGGTCACTGGGGGACAGGGTGCTGGAGGAGACGAAAACAAGCCCAGACCATTTCCTGGTTGAGCGCTGAGAGCCAACACCACCTCTTTCTGCTCCATAAATAAATTTCACATTTAAATAAATATGGAACGGCATGACATTATTTTCCTTCTGCAAAAGAAAAGAGCATTTATCTGGTCTCCAGAAGCTGGTTCCTTATTTCCAGCTCCTCTCTGACCTCACCCAGGGGCAGCCGGAGAGAAATTTTCTCATCCCCTGGGGGGAGTCAGGTCAGGAACAATGTGTGGGCAGCGCTTGGTCCTAAGCCGCAGACAGATTCTGTTCCTGAAATTCTTCTATAGGTAGTTGTTGGGAACTCGAAGTGGACTTTCCCTCTGAAGTAATGTTGTCAAGGGCTCAGACAGAGCTCAAAGGAACAGATGCTGGAGATGCATCTTCCTCAGTAGCCAGGAGGAATCTGGGAGGGGCAAGGGGACGGAGGCAGACATTCAAGGGTGTCTATGGGACAGTGGCCAATTTTGCCCTATCCCTGACCCCAGTTTCCCTATCCATAAAGAAAAATCCTAAAACCTTTCGTTCCCAGGCTGGCCTAGCAGCCTGTTTTGGAGGAAGAGAGGAAAAAGCAAGGGTGCAGGAGTCGGATTACCTGGGGTAACTCCAGCTCTGCTGTGTGGTCACTGCATGGCCCTGGGGAAGGGACTCAGCTTCTCGGGGCCTCATCTCAGGCTGTCAGTGTCAGAAGACAGTTCTCCAGAGGCCTCTGGAATTTCTGGAGTCTTGTGACACCTTTTGTTCTGGACTATCTTTCCAAGGGTGTTTGTTTAGCAAACAGCCTTGGCAGATAAAGACCGTGTCTCCCTTGGGCAGAGGGCAGATTTGTTTGCTTTCCAGGACAATGAAAACAATGTCTCCTCCAAGGCAAAGATCCGGCAGGTTTGCTAGAAGCCACTTTATAAGGCTAGGGGTTTCCTGATCTCAGGATTCCTTGGCTGTGACACCAGCCCTTTGTGGGCGCAGAGTTCCCTGGGCCTGCCTCCCACTTGGCCCATGAGACAAGGGGGCAAAGGGGATCAACATGAACATGGAGCTTGTGTCCCCTTTTACCTAACAGGTCTGCTGTCTCTGTCCCAGAAGTCTTCTACCTTATTCATGGCACTGGCAGGCTGACTGCTGGCTTAGGAGCAAGAGGGAAATCTCAGACCTGCCACCTTTCTTGGCAGTCCATGTCTGACTCTAATACCCACCCTGTTGTGGGAGGGTAGGATGCCTGGCCCTTGATGGGGAGTTAATAAATTATGTTTGGAACAATTTTACTATCAGTGGATGGGAGGCTGGTTATTCACGAAGAGCCAGTGAGAATTCCCACCCAAGACGGCAGCAGTACAGCACAGCCTTGGCCCTGGGGTTAGGAATTCCATTCTGGCAGGATCTGAGACAGGCTTTCTGGGGCAAGGGCTCCAGATGGGTAGATTTCAAGTCCCTTTTGACAACCCCTCAGTCCCCTCCCCTCTCAGAGGCAGCCTCTATGATCAACTTGAAATACATCTTTCCAGACCTTTCCCTGTGTGTAGACATGTTTAGAGAATGTATACTTGACTTTTACAGAAATTATTTATACTATATTATCTTGCACTTTTCATTTTTCTCTTAAAAATACATTCTAGACACCTTTCTGTGTCAGCCCACTTGGCTTTTAAGAACTGCTGGACAACATTTCTAGTACGATAGTTTTGACTGGTAACAAAAGTTACAACCTAGAAGTCAAGAGGTATATTTTACCTGGTGGGCTTTCTGAAGACTTCAAGTCCAGGAGACAGCATCTCAGATAACTCTGAGGAAACTGTTCTGAATAGGCAAGTGGAGGGTGTAGTGGTGGGGGGGGAGGTTGGAGGGAGCCAGGATATTTAGGAGTTTTTACCAAAAAAGACCAGGTAGGTGGAATATCAAAAGATTACAGTTAATAAAGGAAAACCAGTTATCTCAAGTTAAGGAATCTGGTGCTTTTCTGTGTTTCTGTATATGGGAAGGTGCGAGATTCTGGGCTCACTGAAGTCATTCCTTTGCTATGAACCTCAGCTCTCTGGGCCCAGTGTCCTGGGTTTTCTCATCTTGAGTTTCCTCAGGTGCACCCCTGGGGTGACTGCTGTAAGGGCTTGGCAGTGGGCACCCCTTTTGCCATCCTGGGTTCCCTCAGGGCTCACCATCCAGGCAGCCATAATGTAATGGCTTGATGGCTGCAATATCCATTGTTTACTGACAGTTTACTGATAGTTTTAGTTCTCCGCTGCCATTTATTACCACTCCCTTCTGGATGAACATTTAGTTGCTTCTACTTTTCATCAGCACAAAGGTGCACGTTGTACATATTGAAACACCTCCTTTGGTATATGGGTGAGGGCTTCTCCGGGGCAGAAATGAAGGTGACACTGCCCCTGCACCCCCACCCCGCGGACCCCCACCCCCTGCCCCTCACCCCCCTACCCCCCCACCCCTCACCCTGCCCGAAGATTAGAAATATGGCCGTGGAGACCCTGAGGGACTGCAGACTTCCTCAGATCACACTGGTGGGTGGGAGGATGCAGTGATCTGAGCCCCGGGGCTCCCTCTTTCTTTCCACTAGGAGTCTCCACCCTGAAGCGAGTGAGGGCCAGGGCACAAGGCTGGAGGGGAAGGAGGTAGGGGGGGCTGGGCCGCAGCAACTCTCCCCGAGATGCTGGCAGGCCCAGAGGAGACAATTGCTGAGGCACCACAGAGGCCCCTGAGGAGCCATCATGTGGGTACCCAGAGGGGAACTACATGGTTGCCAAGGGCTACTGGGCCCCACGTTTCCTAAGAACCCTCTCTTGGGTGCCCCGGTTTGGAGAGAGGCTCTGTCAAGGATGATACTGGACTTAAAAGCTAGGAGGTCCTCTTGAGGGGCCCAGTCCTCTCAAGCTCAACCCAGAGACCATCCACGAGTCCTAAGCCCACTAGGTTGTGGCTACCTGTCACATTTCCCTGTGGCCCAGGCACTCGGACCAAACCAGTCAGGCAGCCAACAGGGCAAGATCTGAGGGAGAGACCAGCAAAGACACCAAGCCAGGCCTCAGAAACGCCAGCTCGTGTCCACAGGAGCCCGTGTCAGGCGCTGTGCTGGGCCTGCCGAGGACAGCTACGGAAGGCACTGCTTGCTGAGGTCAAGCCAGCACAAGAATATGACATCCAACCTAACAAGTAAAACAGAGTGAACTCACCGCTCAGTAACTAACAACTCTCAGTACTTCCTGGGAACTGACATGGCAGGCTCTGTGCTAAGTTCTTTATTCTATCGCCCCTATCATCACATTAACCCTGTGCTGTGGGCTTTATTATAACCTGTTTTGTTTTCTTCACAGATCAGAAAATAGCTCAGAGAGGTTAAGGAACTTGGCCCAGGTCCTGCAGCTAGTAAACCATATGCCTGGGACTCAGACCCATGCTTCTAACTCTGGCCTTCTGCTACCAAAGGGTTCTTAACCTTGAGAGTCATGGACCCCCTTGAGACTCTAATGATAGCTCTGAACCTTCTAATCAGAAAAGTGCCTGCAATATAAACACCCAACCCACTCACAGGCGTGAGGCCCCCTTCCTGAGCAGGCGGCCTGTGCTCAGAAGGGCCCCAGGCCTGTTGTTGCCATTGTGAAATTTTTAATACTTTTTGAACAATGGGTTCCACATTTCATTTTGCCCTGGGCCCTGCAGATTATGTCCTGCATAAGCCTGCACTTCTTATGCACAAGCCACACACACCACAACTTGCAAACGACTTCAGATGTGCAGGAATCCCATGAGACTGTTCAGAGACTCAAGAAAGACACTTTCTGCTTTCCCCTGCTTCCTGGAAGGCCGTGTATGTGTACACACTGCATGTGTGTGTTTGCAGGTGTGTGTGTGTGTGAGTGAGTGTGCTGTGCGTGTATGTGGCACACTGTCAGGTAGAACTGTGTTCCCCGGGGAAGGGAGCAGAGGAACAGGTGGTGGGCTTGACGTCGCCCTCCACACAGTTTGTGGAGCAACTTCTTCACCTCTGAGAGAGGAAACCCAGTCCTGATGATAAACAGCCCTGGTACTAAACCCATGTCCTTAAAAACCTGCCACCTCCTGAGACAGGACAAGAAGGCTTTGTCCAGATGGTGGCCTCAAGGTAAACACAGAGGTGGCCAGAGGTGGATGCTCAGGCCTAGGACTCTGCGTGCACCCCTGAGAGCAGAGACTCCTTGGTGAGGGGTGGGCACAGGGGTGGCACATGTGTCCCTGAGGACACAGAGGGCAGAGAGAGCCTTTCCAGCCAGGAGCGGGCTGCAGGGGCCTTTATGCAGTTTTCGCTCTGATCTGTCACCTTGGGCAAGTGCTTTAATCACTGTGACTCAGTTTTCCCACCTGTTTACTGGTTGTTGTTCAGTCGCTCAGTTGTATCTGACTCTTTGTGACTCCATGGACTGCAGCACGCCAGGCTTCCCTGTCCTTCACTATCTCTGGAGTTTGCTCAAACTCATGTCCATTGAATCAGTAGTGCAATCCAGCCATCTCATCCTTTTTCACCCTCTTCCCCTCCTGCCCTCAGTCTTTCCCAGCATCAGGGTCCTTTCCAATGAGTCGGCTCTTCACATCAGATGGCTGAAGTATTGGAGCTTCAGCTTCAGCATTAGTCCTTCCAATGAATATTCAGGGTTGATTTCCTTTAGGATGGACTGGTTTGATCTTCTTGCTGTCCAAGGGACTCTCAAGAGTCTTCTCTAGCACCACAGTTCAAAAGGTATCAGTTCTTCAGCACTCAGCCTTCATAATGTCCAACTCTCACATCCTTACTGTTTAACAGGGATAACGGTAATACCACCCCTGAGGTTATTGTGAGTGTTGAATTTAGTCGAATGTCCTTTCAACATAGCACAATAAATGATAGCTATTGTTGCATTCCTGGAGAAGAAAATGGCAACCCACTCTAGTATTCTTGCCGGAAAAATTCCATGGACAGAGGAGCCTGGCGGGCTACAGTCCATGGGGTCGCAAAGAGTCAGGCACGACTGAGTAACTGAGCACATTGTTGTATTATTATTAAAAACTGGATAGGAGGACAGGGCTTCAAGCATAACAGCTGTGCTTTTAATTTGGGGCTTTATTCTTCTTGTTTTTAATCATCCCCATGTGAGATACCACTGTGGGGGTAAGGATTCTGTGGCTAACAACTAGGGAACCAGTGCTGGGATGGGAAGTGCCCTGAGGGGAGGTGAGAATCTGGGGGGAGGCTCATCCCTCAGGACAGGGGTCCCAAGATCTCAGGAGGGACCTGGGCTGGCCCAGAGTCTGAGGTTGGGGCTGTCTGCAGCAGTTGGGTTTGAACAGGAGAATTTCTTTTCAATAACAACAGCAAAGGCTGTTTCTTTGTCTTTAAGAGTGACAGATTCCTGGGTTCCCATCCTTGCCCCCCACCTCCGCCAGCCTCCCTGTGAGCCAGGTCACAAGGAGGAGCTGCTCCTGGTGCACATATGAACCGCCTCCTGCCTCAGAGCAGAGCAGGGTGTTCAGGGGCTGAAGGAGGCTAGCAGCAGGGCTAGCATGATATCCTACACTGGGGCTCCCAGCAGGTCAGAGCTCCACCGGCGCTGGGGGTCGGCCCTGGGGCTCTACAGGACCGACTGAGGGGGCGGCCTTTAGTTACCTCTGTCCACCCTCCACATCTCCCAGAGTAGATGTGATTTTGAAGTTCATCCCTGCCATGTGTGTATGCTAAGTCATTTCGCTTGTGTACAGCTCTTTGTGACCCTGTGGACTGTAGCCCACCAGACTCCCCGTCCATGGGATTCTCCAGGCAAGAATACTGGAGTGGGCTGCATGGCCTCCTGCAAGGCATCTTCCCGACCCAGGGGTCGACTCCATGTCTCTTGTATCTCCTGCATTGGCAGCTGTGTTCTTTACCTCTGGTGTCACCTGGAAGCCATAAGTGCAGTTAACATTTTTTTTATTTAAGATTTTTTTTTAATTGGACTGTGCCGGTCTTGGATCCCATGGCATGCGGGATCTTTGATCCTCATCGTAACATGCGGGGTCTGCAGCTGTGGCATGTGAAGTCTTAGTTGCAGCATGTGGGATCCGCAAAGCAAACCCAGGCCCCCTACATTGGCAACACAGAGTCTTAGCCGCTGGACCACCAGGGAAGTCCCTAAGCTCACATTTTTGAGGCTTTCTACCTGCTGAGTTCTCTCCTAAGCTCTTTGTCTTCATTATCTCATTAAACTTCACAGCATTCATGTAACTCCGAGAGTTATCACAGATGAGGAAAATGAGACTAGAAAGGGACAATAACCAGGTAACAAACTGCAGTTCTGTTCAGGGGATGTCAGAACTACATCCTCAACCATGGGCCATTCAGACCCTGGGCCCCAAGCCCACAGCTTCACGCTGACTTCTCTCCACGGGACAGAGGCCCAAGGAGGCCGGCAGGGTCTGAAGGCAGAGAGGGAGCGGTCCTGTGTGCCCTCTTCCTCCTCTGGCCAAGATGACTGATGACTCACTCTAAATAACCCTCCCACCTTGGTGGCAGAGGAAACTCTGAGCACTACTTTCAGATTAAAAAGAAAAATCAGGTTGGATAAAGTACTTGACCCATCGTAGGTGTTGCATAACTGTCTGCTGTTATCATTAGCTTTTGAATGGGGTCACTGGCCTCCCCAACCTGCTTTGAGGATGTTCTATAATCCTCCATCGGAAGGGTGAGGACTCAGCCTGAGGGTGAGTAAGTTGCTCGGGCCACTCACATGCCTCATTCCTGGCACCTTGACCCTCATAGACACATCATCCCCCTGCTAGAGTGCTGAGTAATAGGGGCGGGGGGCGGGTTGTGAGTGGACGCCCCCAGGGAGAGAGAGGTAAGCCAGAAACCAGAGAGACAGAGCGAGGAACTCAGGAGGCCAGGTATGGCTTGACCATTCCACAGGTATGTGACCTGGGGTGGGACGCTGACCCGCTTTCATGGGAGACACAGCAGAGAATGATAGACGTGACACCTTGACAACACCCCAGCCAGGCTACTTTGAGTCCTCTTGTGGAGCAGGCCTTAACCTTGAACTAGAAGAAACTGAACAGGACTTCCCTGGTGGCACAGTGAATAAGAACCTGCTTGTCAATGCAGGGGACACAGGCTCCATCCTTGGTCCAGGGAAGATGCCACATGCTGCGGGGCAACTAAGGCCTCCCCTTACTACTGAGTAGTGCCTGAACTACTGAGCCCATGCTCTGCAACAAGAGAAGCCACCGCCGTGAGCAGCCCATGCACCCCAGTGAAGAGCAGCCCCTTCTCACTGCAACTAGAGAAAGCCTGTGCAAAGCAAGGAAGACCCAGCATAGCCAGAAATAAATTAAAAAAAATTTTTTAAAGAGACCTGAACAGACACTAACAGTTTCTAACAGCTCAGGGCCACATTCCTAGGATGGATGCTGGTCCCTTTTAAAGTGCCCACTTGGGAGAACTCATGGCTACTGATAGAACTGGCTGTCCCAGCTGTTACCTGAAGAGATGGCCCACCTCCCAGCCTCCATGGGAGGGGAGGAGCACAACGTCTAGAAGGCCAGTTAGCCAACACTCAGGGCTTTCATTTGGACCAACACTTTGGTCTTCACTACCCTGACTCTCCTGAGCCCCTGCTTACCCACCTCCCTCTTCCCTCATTCTCCCTTTAAAATGCCCAGGCACCTCAGCACAAGTCCAAGTTGAGTTTTGCTCACACCTGACTCTTCTCCCTACTGCAATGGTTATTACTGATTAAAATCTGTCCAGACCGCTGTAACTAGTGCCAGGCTCTTTCGTCTTCCTCAGCGGCATCTCAGGCCCGCTGTGAGAGTTTAGATGAGATGCTCAGCCCATTGGTGGGCACGGCCTCGCTCATCGGGCATCTCCACCAGGTGTGTTATACTTTTGTAGGTGGAAGGTGTTAGAAAATGACATGCAAGAACATTGATACCAAGACTTTAAAACGTTTGGATTGTTTTCTTCCTCTCTGGGCTAAGCAGAGAGGAATCCTGCACCAATCCAACAGTAGACTCACTGGGGGTGGTGTTGGGTAAAGATGAAGACTTAGGAAGATGAAGATGGGATCTGTGTCCACTGGGGCTGGGAGAAGTAAAGGGTAGGAACCTGGGGTAGAGGGCAAAAAGGTCTGTGAATCCATATACAAGCACACACACCCTTTCCCATGCCCAGTTGGTTTACGTCAGACCCTAGGAGGTGCAGTAGGCCAGCTGTCACACCTCCCAGATCTATGCTGGGGCCAGACCACCATCCCAGTTGGTAAAGATGGGAAAGATAGAGGCATCTTCCTTCTAGATCAGGCCTATGGGTGGGACCTGAGAGATGAGAGCCCCACAGCTCTCTGTTCTAAGGAGAACACTGCATCCTATTTGGGTGGAGATGGTAGAGAGGAAGAGGGGTTTTAATTTATAGGAAGTTTTCAACATCCTAGATGAAGATTTTATTTATAAGAATCCTCGTTTAAATAGATTTCATGTTTTTTAAGGACAAGTATAAGAGAGGTTTTATGAAGTATGATCCTTGCTTTTGGAGACTGACAAGAATAAGATGATTAATTCTCATCATCAACATGGCTCCAGATGCTTTATAGACCTCTCATTTCAGAAGAAGTAATTATCCCCTTGGATGGAGAGTTAAAATTAGACAGACTAAGGTACAAGTTATTCATCTTATTGGCTCTGTGTGACCTTGAACAAGAATTATAGGCTGAGTTATGTCCTCCAAAGTTCATATGTTGAACTCCTAACTCTCAGAACCTCGGAATGTGACCTTATTTAGAAATAGGATTGTTAAAGATGGAATGAGTTAAAATGAGGTCATATTGGAGAAGGGAGGGCCCCTAATCCAATATGACTGATGTCCTTATAAAAAGGGAGAACTTGGAGGCAGACACGCATAAGGAGAACAGCATGTGAAGATAAAGGCAGAGACTGGGGTGAAGGCTCTACCAGCCAAGAAACACCAAGGATGCCAGCAAACTACCAGGAGCTAGGGGACAGGCCCGGGACAGATTCTCCTTCACTCCTCACAGAAGGGACCAACCCTATTGACACCTGATCTCAGACTTCTAGCCTCCAGAGCTCCGAGACAATCAGTTTCTGTTGTCTAAGCCACCCAGTCTGTGGTACCCTGCTCCGGCAGCCCTAGCATGGCGCCTCACCACTCAGTCTCAGTTTTCTTGTCTGTAAAATGGGGATAATAATAGTACCTACTGGGAGGGGCGGTACAGAGGTAGGGGGAAATAAAAGTGTCATTATGGGATTATATGAAATCATGTGCGTGAAATTTTGTAAAGCATTATAGAATTTAAAGAATCTTTTTATTTCATTCAATTTTTAAAAAATGGTTAAAAAAAAATACAATACTTACTGTAGCAGAGATAGTGACAGTCACCAAACGTTCTGTTTGTTCCCCCGTATTTCCCACCCTCCTGAAATTGGGTAGGTGTCATGTGATTGGCTCTGGCCAATGGCCTGTGGGCTGAACGACATGAGTCACTTCTGGGAGAAAAGGTAAAAGAGATGGCTTACAACCCTCCAGTTTTTTTCTCTGCCTCAGCACCAAGGCCTCCTGTTCAGTTGGTTGAGCGACAAGATTAAAGCTACTCGGCTTGCTGAGTCACTGTATGAAGGAAAGATGCCCCAGAGAGGTTCATGGACCCACAGCAGGCTTCATGTAGATAAGTAAATTCTTGTTATGTTAGGCCCTGAGACTTTGGGAACTGTTTGTTACCATGGCACACTCTATCCTATGCAGATTAAAACGCTACCTCTAGGACTGTTGTGAGGATTAAATGGGTCAGTATATATAAAGCAAATGGCATATAGTACTGCTACTGCTGCTGCTAAGTCGTGTCAGTCATGTCCGACTCTGTGCGACCCCATAGACAGCAGCCCAACAGGCTCCTCTGTCCCTGGGATTCTCCAGGCAAGAATACTGGAGTGGGTTGCCATTTCCTTCTCCAATGTATGAAAGTGAAAAGTGAAAGTGAAATTGCTCAGTCATGTCCGACTCTTAGCGACCCCATGGACTGCAGCCCACCAGGCTCCTCCGTCCATGGGATTCTCCAGGCAAGAGTACTGGAGTGGGTGGCCATTGCCTTCTCCGGGCATATAGTAAGATGTTAGTTATAACAGTAAAGGTTAGCTACAGCTGTGTGACTGTAGGTAGGATATGTGACCTCTCTGAGCCTGTTTCCCCTTGAAAATATTAGAAGCAATGACAGCATCTACTATGGAACTGTTGTAGGGATTAAATAAGGTTCTACTTATAAGTGCCTGGCCTACAGGTGGTAAAATGTGTTCATTCTTCTCTCTCTGCTTCTCATTATGGCGGCCTGGTCAATGTGCTTGTCTGCCTGTCTCTCTGAGGCTCCTCTGAGCAGGACTTGGCCGGCAGCCACTGACCTTTCCCTCCCTGATGAAAATGCACTGGGCCCCATTCTGCGGTGAAGTCATTACCGAAGCATCTGCTCTTTGTTTTGTAAATCTTCCCACAGTGGGGCTGGAGGCCCACCCTGACACTGCTGCCAGATCTTGGAGGCGGCTTTATGCCCATGCAGACTGAGGATCAGCTGTGTGCTAGGCAGACTGCACTTCCCAGGGCTGGCCAAAGTCTTGCGCTCAGTGGACCTCGGCTTTTCCATGGATCAAGATGAGTCAGCTTTCCCTGGGCTGCGTCATAAGGAAGGCGTGCCACAGGGGCTTTCTGTGCCATGTGTGAGGAACGGGAACGTTTCTCTTGAACCAAGGGAAGAGGGAGGACGTTAAGACACCAGTGGACCTGCAAACTGAGAGCTGAGAGCTGTGACCAAGTGCTGAGGCCCCAAAGATCAGCCAGAACCAGGGGCAGAGCAGGGATGTGCAGAAATGACCTCTGTGAAGGTACAGACCTGCTAAATTAGAGGGAGATGTCAAGATTTTCCTTTAATGTAAAAAAGGAATAGATATTAGACAAGGCCATGGTTGAGAACAGCTGGATTCCAGTAAGTACTTCACTGTTAACAGCTGTTTGTGCTGAATGTGCTCTTGTAGTTGATCTCACTTCAATTGGCCCTTGTGGTGTTAGCGGTGGTTCACCAAGGATCTCCTGGGCCCTGGTGCCAAATCCAGCCTCTGTAACTTGACAACAAATTAAATCTCAGAGACAGAGTTTTTGGGTGAAGCAGAGAATAGCTTTATCGCTTTGCCAGGCAAAGGAGGCCACAGAGGTCTAATGTTCTTAGAACTGCGTGTCCCAACCTGGAGGCGGGTAATGAGGAGTTTTATAGTAATGGTTCAAGGAGGAGGGCGTGATCAGCTCATGGACTTTCTTCTGATTGGTTGGTGGTGAGGTCAGTGGGCGTCAGGATCATCAACTTTCTGGTTTCAGCCTCCTGGCAGCTTGTGAGCAGCATATAGCAAATATTTCCCCCTTGGTGGGGATTTCAGCATCTGTAATAGGGCTCAGAAGTATTGTTATGTATATTCCCTGAGGGGAACCAGGACCCTGCCCCACACTCCCCTGTTGTTTCTTGACTGTTCCACCCTGTCTGCAAGTCCATTCCCTTCCCTAATTAGTGACCGTTTGAATCTGCGGCTAGGAACTCAGGGAAGGTCATGGAGGCTGAATGAAGCCTATTTCCTGTAATCAAGAAATGGGGGACACAGAAAGGCTTTTGTGCCCAGGAGCCCCATGGGGTCCTGTTTGGCTTCAGCCCCTTTAAATAGCAGTTGTCCAGATCCCACTCCAGATCACTTGAGTCAGTCTCTGAGGACAGCAGGAGGCAGTGGCTCTCAAAGTGTGGACCAGGGACCTGCAACACTAGGGCGCTGGTTAGAATGCATGTTCCCCAGCCCCATCCCAGACCAACTGAATTGGAAACTCTGGGGTGGGGTCCCCACATCTGCATTTTCCCAAGTCCTCCAGGAGAGTCCTATGCACAGGAAAAGTTTAAGAAACAGTAGATTGTTGTATATAATTTTACGTATTTTCTTATTTATTTTTGGCTCTGTTGGGTCTCTTGCTGCATATGGCTTTCTCTAGTTGCAGCAAGCAGGGGCTACTCTCTAGTTGCGGTGCACGGGCTTCTCATTGCAGTAGCTTCTCTTATTGCAGAGCGCAGTCTTTAGAACACAGGCTAAATAGTCATGGTACACTGGCTCAGTTGTTCCATGGCATGTGAGATCTTCCCGGATCAGGGATTGAACTCATGTCTCCTGCATCTGCAGGTAGATTCTTTACCACTGAGTCATCAGGGAAGCCCAGCTGGTATTTTTAATGTGTGTCCAGAGTTGAAAACTCCTGGGTTAGTTTAGGACCTTTGTGTTTTTAAAATAAGTGAGTTTAGTGGCCTCTTCAGTTCAGTTCAGTTCAGTCGCTCAGTCATGTCCGACTCTTTGCGACCCCATGAATCGCAGTACGTCAGGCCTCCCTGTCCATTACCAACTCCCGCAGTTCACTCAGACTCATGTCCATCGAGTCAGTGATGCCATCCAGCCATCTCATCCTCTGTCATCCCCTTCTCCTCCTACCCCCAATCCCTCCCAGCATCAGAGTCTTTTCCAATGAGTCAACTTTTCTCATGAGGTGGCCAAAGTACTGGAGTTTCAGCTTTAGTATCATTCCTTCCAAAGAAATCCCAGGGTTGATCTCCTTCAGAATGGACTGGTTGGATCTCCTTGCAGTCCAAGGGACTCTCAAGAGTCTCCTCCAACACCACAGTTCAAAAGCATCAATTCTTCGGCACCCAGCCTTCTTCACAGTCCAACTCTAACATCCATACATGACCACTGGAAAAACCATAGCCTTGACTAGACGGACCTTAGTCGGCAAAGTAATGTCTCTGCTTTTGAATATACTATCTAGGTTGGTCATAACCTTTCTTCCAAGGAGTAAGCGTCTTTTAATTTCATGGCTGCAATCATCATCTGCAGTGATTTTGGAGCCCCCCAAAATAAAGTCTGACACTGTTTCCACTGTTTCCCCATCTATTTCCCATGAAGTGATGGGACCGGATGCCATGATCTTTGTTTTCTGACTGTTGAGCTTTAAGCCAACTTTTTCACTCTCCTCTTTCACTTTCATCAAGAGGCTTTTTAGTTCCTCTTCACTTTCTGCCATAAGGGTGGTGTCATCTGCATATCTGAGGTTATTGATATTTCTCCTGGCAATCTTGATTCCAGCTTGTGCTTCTTCCAGCCCAGCGTTTCTCATAATGTACTCTGCCTAGAAGTTAAATAAGCAGGGTGACAGTATACAGCCTTGATGTACTCCTTTTCCTATTTGGAACCAGTCTGCTGTTCCATGTCCAGTTCTAACTGTTGCTTCCTGACCTGCATACAGATTTCTCAAGAGGCAAGTCAGGTGGTCTGGTATTCCCATCTCTTTCAGAATTTTCCACAGTTTATTGTGATCCACACAGTCAAAGGCTTTGGCATAGTCAATAAAGCAGAAATAGATGTTTTTCTGGAACTCTCTTGCTTTTTCCATGATCCAGTGGATGTTGGCAATTTGATCTCTAGTTCCTCTGCCTTTTCTAAAACCAGCTTGAACATCAGGAAGTTCACAGTTCACGTATTGCTGAAGCCTGGCTTGGAGAATTTTGAGCATTACTTTACTAGCGTGTGAGATGAGTGCAATTGTGCGGTAATTTGAGCATTCTTTGGCATTGCCTTTCTTTTGGGATTGGAATGAAAACTGACCTTTTCCAGTCCTATGGCCACTGCTGAGTTTTCCAAATTTGTTGGCATATTGAGTGCAGCACTTTCACAGCATCATCTTTCAGGATTTGAAATAGCTCTGCTGGAATTCCATCACCTCCACTAGCTTTGTTCGTAGTGATGCTTTCTAAGGCCCACTTGACTTCACATTCCAGGATGTCTGGCTCTAGATGAGTAATCATACCATCGTGATTATCTGGGTCGTGAAGATCTTTTTTGTACAGTTCTGGCCTCTTCAGTGGTGGCTTATTTCCTCCCTGCTGAGGTTCAGAGTTCAGGATGAGAGGAGCTGGCCTCTACTCCCTGTAAGGTGAAAGAGGACAGTGACCTCCCCATTCTTTGAATATCTTCTGCATACGTAAGTGAGAATGAGGCCGCACGGTGCGCACTGCTACCCCTCTGCTCTTTCACCAACACCTGTAACAGGGGAGGCTGACAGGCTCAGGGCATCCTTGACAAACTGTATTTTGAGACAGTACTGAAAAATGCAAAGAGGTGGAGCCCAGTGAGTCCCTGCTAAGCCAAGTTCACACCCTGAAAACATAAAGCCTTTTTCTTGGGTTTTGGCACATTCTTCACAATCCTAATCCTGGAGGAATTAATTTCTCATTTTGGAGTAATAGAATAGTTGTGGGAAGTGGGTGGAGTGGGAATTTCTAGGAATCACAGCTTTTTTTTTTCATTCACTTCTTTATTTTCAATTTAATGTCCCTGACTACTTGTTCCTGATGCTCCACCCAGCAACAGTTCCTCTGCTTTGTCTTGGGATCATGTATTGGTATTTCCAGGCAGAAGGGACTAAAGCATGCATCTGGGTTAAAGCCACTGGAGGATGAAATCTGGCTAGAACTCCATACCCTCTGCTTTCCCAGCCTGGAAGGAGGTGTGTGCATGTGTGTGCAGCTGTGTATGTCTGTGTAGGGGATGGAACATGTCCCCTGATCTGGTTCTTCCACACCTGGAGAAATCTGTGACCCATATGAGCCAGCTCTTGTCTAGTGAGGGGCCACAGGTGAGGAAAGAAATCGAGGGTAGGTGGACAGCTGCTGGAGGCTTCTGTGGGTTCCAGGGGCATCTCTTTCTCTCCCTGGCTCAGCCCTCTGGATTCTGAACACATCAGCTTGCTGTACATGCCTTGTGCCCCAGGCACACCTCAGTCCTCACTTGGTTATTAACCACCCTCCTCTTTCCTGTCTGTCTCTGCCTTTCAGGGCTTCTGCTGGCAACACTGTGGGGTTTCTCCTTGGCTTCTTCCATGTCTGCTGGGCTAAGGGAGATGTCTTGGATTTATGAAAATCAGCCCCATATTGGGGCCAGATGCTTCAGAGAAAATGAGGTGGTCAGGACGAAGTCAAGAAACAAACAGGGGAAAGGAGGAGGCCCAGCAGCGAAGGGCAGTCTCCTCCAGGGGCTTCTGAAAAGTCTCCTTTCTCCACTCAGCCTCTGCTCCTTCTCCTCCCAAACCAAACATTTGCTTATGGTTTTTGTAAACTTCCATGTCTCACTCTGGGGCCAGCACACCAGTGTTTGCTGGGCTGTTTCTTCCTCTCTGTGGACAGGGGCGAGGAGGACGGAACATGGGAGTCCTAGCAAGTGTGAATTGAATGCCTTGCAGGAAGTTGAGGGCAAATGCCAGCCCTGAGTGGGGACAGCTAGCAGACATGGCTTTCCGAGGTGGCTGAGGAAGCAGGCAAATGCTCAGGCTCCTCTCCTTCCTAATTGCATGACTTGTATTATCAGAAACATAGTTAGTCATAGAAGTGATAGCAGTGGTGATGATAAATCACCCTGGGGCACTGTACCGAGAATGCCATACATACCTTCTCGTTTAGAGCCTCCAATACCCCCTGAGCAGGGTTATTACCTATTGTTATTACCTCTATTTGTACTTTGAAACTCAGAGAGGTTTCCATGAATCAGGGATGGAATTGAGATTTGAACTCAGGAAGCCTGATTCCAAAGGCTACACTCATTTTTTTCTTTGTTTATATAAATCATTTATTTGACTGGGCCAAGTCTTAGTTGCAGCACGTGGAATCTAATTTCTTGACCAGGGATCAGACCCAGGTTGCCTGCATTGGGAGCATGGAATCTTAGCTACTGGACCACCAGGGAAGGCCCCAGACACTATGCTTTTAAACACTATGTGATGAATGTAAGGAATCCGTGTTTGTTAAAGAAATTGTTTAAAATTCAGATAAGTAATTTACTGTCAACAGTTTGGTTTATGTCTTTCCAATCATTTCTCTGTGCAAAATATTTCACATTATAAAAAATATTTTATGTAAATGGAGTTTTATAGACTACTTTTGTTTAATATATCCTATATATCTTTAATGTCATAAAAGGCCTTCTGTATGATTATTTTAATAGTTGCAAAGTATCCCATCATATGTGTAACCATAATTTATTTGACCAGTTCCTTATTATTCAATAGTTAAGAGGTTTTTTCTGTTTGTTTTTCACTATTAGAAATGTTTAATGATTTAAACATTAAATCTTAGCATTCAGCCACAGTTATTTCCTCAGAATAAACTCCTGTACTGGATTTGCCGGATGAAAGGGTATGAAAAATGTTAAGGTATTTGATGCATATTACCCAGCTTTCCTCCCAGCAGATGAATGGGTGTTTCTCTATGCCTTCACCAGCATTAGGTTTTAGTATTTTAAAAGACTGTTGCCAATTTAAGAGGTCATTGTTGTTTTAGTTTGCATTTCTTGGCTGTCTGCTGAGTTTGAGCTTTATGCCTGGGTATACTGTGGGCCTGTATCTGGAGGGCAACAGGAGAATTTCCTCCAGCAGCTCTGCGGGTGATATTTCTGTCTTAGCTCCAGTCTTCTGGCACTGAAAGCCAAGTCCTAAAGAGAATGTCTGGACCCACTGCTTTCTTGGCGAGGATCCTATGAGCGCTGTTCATAGAGGCAGATGACATCTGCAGGGATTGCCTATGATCCCAGACAACTGGACTGACAAGTGCCTTTTATATACCGAGAATAGGATTGAGGGTGCCAAAGCATGCACAGGTCCCCACAGTGATGTGGCATGGCTGTCCTGAAGTCCAGTCCGGAGCAGAAAGACCTGGTTTTGCAACCTGGTCCACCCAGGGTCTGCCTCTCCAAGGCTTAGTTTCCTTACCAGTAAAATGGGGCGATATGAGTAAAGTGATCAAATCAAAAGCCAGTTTCACAGGGATGGAAGGATCATCCAAGGAGATAATGCTTGGAAGGTACTGGGCATGTGCCAAACTCAATAAATCATCATCATTATGATTCTTTTTTAAATTGTTCTTTGTGACCTTATAGATGAGATTACTCATCTTTACCTTCCTCTCCCCACCCCCACCCCCAACACACACACAGCAACCGCAAATCAGTTTTCTTCTCTTTTTCTGGCTACCGTGGATGGCATATGAGATCTTAGTTCCCCAACTAGGGTTCAAAGCCATGCCCCCTGCAGTGGACACATGGAGTCTTAACCACTGGACCACTGGGGAAGTTCTTCATTATGATTACTGATCAGTTGTGAGTATCTGGAGGCTTTTGAGAGAGGTATTTTGAGTGAATGGAGGTCTTAGGCCTCTGAGGAGACTGATAAAGCTCAGGGAGCTGTTGCTACAGGTAGAGACTGAGTGAGGTTGCATTGCCAAGGTCAGAAAGGAGCTGGTGACTTACACTTGAACCAGTGAGGTCCCAACCAACTGCAATTGGACAGCGCCATCTGTCATATGCAGGGAGGGATGGATGCAATCACTGGGTCTGATGGTAGGTTTCATTCTTCCCTTATTGGGAATTGATTGGGACAGATGATTACAAATTAAGCCATATCAGAATTGTTGTTGAGTTTCCAATGAAATGGAGAGTAGAGAAGTAAGTGATACTGAGTCTGCCTGGCAAGTCTGACACGGGCTGTCTGTTGTCACACAGACGGGGACGGTGCTCTTCGCTTCCATGCCCTGTGGCCCGGTGTGGGGGCTGCATGCTGTGAGCACAGAGCCAGTGCTTGCTGGGCTGAACTACCACTACTTTTTATCACAGCAAATTCCTTAAATCTTGCAGATGCTCCGTTCCTTTATCTTTAAAATGGGGAAATCATTTCCACCTCAGTTGAGCGTGGTACTGAGGATTCAATAATAGATAATGAGTGAGTCCCCAGGACAGTGCTAGGGTCATTTCAGGAGCTCAGGAAATGTTCATTAAATGAAAGTGGTGCCAGAAGACGGAAACAACCCAAGTACCCATCCGCTTAGGGATTCATAAACAAAATGTGGTTTATCCACACAATGGGCCTTAAAAAGGAATGAAGTTCTAATACATCCTACAACATGGATGAACTTTGAAAATATTATGCTAAGTGAAAGAAGCCAGAAACAGGAGGTCACATATCGTATGATTCCATTTATACGAAATGTCCAGGCAGACTTGCAGTCGCAGGGCATACAGGGTTTCCTTTTAGGGTGATGAAAAGGTTCTGATGATGGTTACGTACGTGTGCATGTGTGCGTGCTCAGTTGCTTCAGTCATGTCTGAAGGTCATGACTCTGTGACCCTGTGGACTCTAGTCCGTCAGGCTCCTCAGTCCATGGGATTCACCAGGCAAGAATACTGGAGTGGGTTGCCACTTCCCTCTCCAGGTTACACATTATGAATGTCCTACTTTCACTAACAGTAAATTTTAGGTTATGTGTGTATTGCTACAATTGGAAAAAAATATTTATTCCAACTGCCTCTTAAACTTCCGCACCATCCATTCATTCATCCACCCACCATTTGTGCTGCGCCAGGAGACACAATGTGAAGGCTTTCACTGAGACTTAACCACCCGTGAAAGAGAATATGAAGGGCATGTAGCAAGAAGTAAGTTGTCAGGAGCATTTCCCTGTTGTGAGCTCCTTGGATTCCTACTTCCAAGGGGAAGTCTCAACACATGTCTTCTCAGCTGTTCCTCTGCTCCCAGCCAAGCCAGATTTGCTTCGCAGTGGTAGGCTTCAGACCAAGTCTGAACACACTTCCATTTGGGCCAGCCAGACCCCCCAGGGGCCAGGTCATCAGGGAGAAGTGCTGCCCGTTGGACAATGTTTTGAATGAATTGACTTAAACCCAAATCTTCTTGGTTCTCAAGGGTTAGCCTTTCCACTCATACAGACAGAAGGTAGAGGGCAGTTTTTTTCCTGGAAAGGGAACTGCTTAAAGAAATCAACATCAAGTTCAGAGGAGACTGCTGAAATGTAGAAGTGGATTAATGAAAGCTTCCAAAAGGAAAGGGAAGATTAGCCCCTACTCACTCAACCAAACTCTGGGAGTTGCTCTGTGGGCCATCTGAGGGTCATTCATGGAAGCTCAGCACTGCTTTTTATGATTTGTCCTGCTGGGGCAGATACTGAGGGGCCTAATCTATTTTGTCCCAGGCTCCACTGTGAGCTCTATTTAGGATTCCCTATAACTTTAAAAGGGCTTCCCTGATGACTCAGTGGTCAAGAATCTACCTTCCAATGCAGGAAATGTGGGCTCCTCAACCCCTGGGTTGGAAAGATCCCCTGGAGAAGGAAACAGCAACCCACACCAGTATTCTCACCATGGGGAATTCCATGGACAGAGGAGCCTGGAGGGTGATAGTCCACGGGGTCCCAAAAGACTTAGCAACTAAACAACACTAGCCTTCAAAATATTTGTTAATTCATCGATTAACTGAGGCATCTAAAAGAGTGTGAACATAGGGTGAAGGACCTCTGCCTTCAAGTAACGGCAGCCACTGTTTACTCAGGGCTTACCATGAACCAGACACACTACACTCACCCTTCACATTGATACTATCCCTATTTTAATACATGAGCAACCCAAGGCTCAGAGAAGGCAGTTTACTGTCCAAGGTCACACAGCTGGGACACGTTGCTGGAGAAGAGCAGACTCAGGATGACTTTGGAAAGCTGGCGCATAGGGAAGAGGTTAGGCTTGTTCTGTATGATCCCAAAGAAAACCCTTTGGTTCTGGATCTCCACAGCATTTTCGTGGCCTGTGGGGTCCTAACAGATGGAAGTGGGGAGACTTGAGGCAAAAGATGGGACAGAAGGGTCTTCAAGCAGTAGGGATGTAGATTCACGTGTTGACACTGCTGGGCATGTCAGCTTTCTGTGCCTCTCTCTTCTCATCTGTAAAATGGGATGTAACTGGTCAGGCCAGCCCATGTTGCTTCACTGTATCATTCAGCAGCTCCCTACAGTTCTTGGGATCAAGTCCAATCTCTTCTCAGCATGGGTTGGAGGCTCCTTCATATTCAGGTCCTAGCTTTCCTCTCCAGCCTCCTGCCTCGTCACCAGCTCAACCAGAGCAAACGGTTTCTCGGTCCCCAAACCCTTCAAGTCCTCTTCATCCTGCAGGCTTTTTGACATGCTGTCTCCTTGGTCATCCTGTTGAACTTTCCTGGGTGGGCAAGAATGGGGTGGCATTTGAACCCAGGCACTGAGGATTGCCATTGTGAGCATCACAAGAGCGCACCCAAGGGGCCTGTGAGGCCCCGCAAGTGAGCATCACCTACTATGTGCATCAGAGCAGAAAGATGTGGAAAGCTTTCCAGGGAGGGCAGCACTGGTATGGACCAGATGCTGCGTGGCCCTGTCCACCCTCCGTGTGGGAAAAGCACCTGCGCTCTGCCTCACTGTGTATTCTGGCCTCCTGCTCTGGTGGGCAGCAGCTGTTTTGGGGTGGGGTGAGCAGGTGAAATCCAGGTGTGTGTGTGGAGAGATGGTGAAGGGAAAGGGGAAGGTTAAGTTCCATGGTGTTCTGACCAGACAGACCTAGGCAGAGTCCACGGTATCCAGAACTAATCACGTTATGCCCAAGGTCTAACCATTAAGGGCCCCTCAGTGGGCCCTGTTGGGGAAAGCCAACGCAGACCTCAGCATTCCACCAGGACTTCAAGCGGGGTTTGAAAACTCAAATGCTCCAGGGCCTGGGGTGCTGTCCTAATGAATGGGGTCGCACTGTGGGCTTCCTGGCCCATTGCTTTCTCCCTTTGGATGGCCATGGATTCACAGAGAGGAATCCATGTGTCCAATGTGTCCATTGGAAGTAAAGCATCAATGCTGATGCCGTGATCAGTGGTGCCTTGTATTGGAGAGACCAGAGGGAGCCCGGGCCCCGCCCTCCTCCACAGCTGCAGCCAGCTGTTGTGCCAGGGTGAGAGCACTGGGTGACTTACCACCCGAGGGAGCAGGTGCTGTCAGGCCCCTCCCCTCTCACATACCTTACTTTGGAAACTTGCACGGTGCTCTGGAAACTTCCAACCACTTGTATATTCCTTCCTTTCTGGGCCTGACAGCTTTTTTCAGAATTCCAGAATGGTCTGCCAGCACGGCAAGTGCTAAGGGAATTACTACATCCCAAGAATGGCCTTCAGCCAAAGACTGACGGGTCTTTGATGTAGGTATGCTCTCAGTGTCTTTACCTTGCCCCTCAGCTCGGGTCATCCCGAGGTTCAAGCTTTATGCACCCCCTGGACGCATTCAGCTCCAGCTGTCCACGGTGGCCACTGGCTCAGCACTGCGCCCTTTACTGCCTGTTGCCTCCCCTCTTCCCCTGCTGGGCCGTCTGCAGCTCCATCATAAACCATTTGCTCTCAAACCTTTGTCTCAGAGTTAGCTTCTTGTGTGACTCAAAGCAAGAGGCCTGATTGTCAAGATGACAATATGTTTTTTATATAAAACCCTTAATTTTTAAGTGTTGGTCAGCTGTTATAAACAAAAGCAGCCCACGCATGGACCACGCATCCGCAGGGTAGATTTGGTCCATGGCCAGTGATGTGTGGGGCTAGGTGTGCACTGGGCCTGTCCTGACCCTGGGATCCCTTAAATGCTTGGGCATCATGGCTGTGGCTATGCTTATGGGTGTTCTTTCCAACAACGTGGCTGTCTTCCTTCCCTGCATCTCTGAGAATGTCTCTTCCTTGTTGTCACTCTCCTTTCCTCCCTCCCTCCCTTCCTTCTCTCCCTCATTCTGATTTTCTTGGGCAAGCCTTTCCAGCTGAGTCTTTACTGCTTGCTTGCTTTTCTAATAAACTGCACAGCAGCAATTAGCAAGGGCTTTACTAGCTACTAAGGGATTGCATCTCGGGAACCTGTTTACTGTTAGTAACCTTTGTCCAGATGTTTTAGAAATGGTTCCTTTAAGAACTACCCCAAGCTCGAGTTTCTCAATTCAGTAGTGTCCCATGATATTTATGCCTGGCCTGGCTCTCCAGGGTCCCCACTCTCCATAGGGGTCACTACATCTTTTGGGTAATGCCACAGAGGCCCCGCAGGTGTGGGTCGATTTGAAGACACCAAGGGTTTCAAGCCACCGGCAGGTTTTATGACAGCAGCATGGATGCTTTGGAGCTGTGAACTCTGACCCCCAGTGACCCCAAGGCCGACTCTTGCTCCTGGCCTGCAGCTCAGTGAGGAGGATGGGAAAGCGGGAAGGGGGCCCTGAAACCCTGGGCTTTTTCTCCCTTGAAGCAGGCAGCTACGTCACCTACCACCTTACTGTCTGCTTACCATGGCTTTTAGTCCTAAACACTTACCCTTGCAGGTTTCTGGTAAGTACAAACTGTTCTGTAGAATGCCAAAGTCTTGAAAATCTTATTCAGGAAAAAAAAAAAGTTTACGTGATAAAAATTCCACCCATAAAATTGGTTTTGAGGGAATCCTGGTAAACTGGATCAGTCAGAGGAAAGCAGGGCTTCTCGGAGCCTTTAATACACTAATGTGAACTGTACCTCCTTACAAGAGGTTAGGTGACCACAGGTTCTCCAAAGACTTGGGGACACTGCTGTGGACCCCAGGACCTGGCAAGGCTCTGTGCACAAGTGCACAGGCCCAAGGCCTCCCTGTGCGCGATCAAGCTGCCTGCTAGGACCGAGCCAGCTGACTGGCTGTTTCAGCGACCCCATGGGGCGTTCAGCTCCCCCCCAAGGTGGATAACTTGCGGTGTAGTACAGGAACATACAGGGACCCTCAGAGGTCTGGGAGTGGAAAGAGGCTTCGCCTAGGCTGCTGGCTGAGAGTGGGAGGGTGGGGAGGTCTCCAGGCTTCTCGGCTCTATGATTAGGGCAATTTGTTTCTCCAGGGGGCCATTTGTGGTAGGAAACACAGCCTAGAAATTAAACTAAATATATCCAGCGCCCAGAAGATTGGAAACAGCAGTGGCACCTGGCTGGGGGCCGAATGGCCAAGATTTCACCCAGGTCGGGGTGTCATTGTGCTGCCTCCTGTATTTTAAGGGTTGGGAGGGGAATGGTCTGAGTCTCCAAGGCTTGGCCTGGGTGGAATGACAGACGCAGGTTTGAATTTGGGGGGACGAGCTCTCTTGTCCTCATACCATGCTTCACTCTGTCCCCCTCCTCATTCCAGGGACTACTGTCCCCAGTTTTCAGCTGTTCTCTGCCTCTTCACGGCTGCTGCTGTTCCTGCTTTTCCTGTGTCCCCAAACCCACAAAGCTCCACAGGCTCTGCCTTCTCGGGTTCTAAAATGAACCCTTCTTCCTGGGGAAAAAACCGTTCCCTCCAGGTGGCTGTTAGGAAACAAAAGTGTGGGAATTTAATTTGCACTAAGTTGATTTGACTGATGCAGCATGTAATTGCACTGCAGTTCTTATTAGCTGCAAGGCTTCTTAGTAATCTCAGGTGATTCTTGAAATTTATTTGAAGGCCAAATGAATGCACAGCTGCTCTGCGTGGGAAAGCATTGCCTGCCCTTACAGCTGACTTCAGTCCATCCCGAGTGGTATGTATTTTTGGAACAATGGTTGTTAACTACCAATTACACCTTTCATTGTAAAGGCAACTGGGGTACAGATTAAGGGAACTGACTTACCCAAAATCATAGGACCAGAAAGTGGCAAAGCTGGGACTTGTCACCAGGTCCCCTGGCCTCTAACTAACGTCCCTGACAATGCCTGGGTATTTCTCTCTCAGACATTGTCCTTGCAGCCAACTCCAAACTGTTATTGCCAGCTCTGCCATTCTGGTAACATAAAGAACACTCACCTTCACCACAGCTGCTGCATGTATCCCTACTTTCCTTGTGCCTTTCACCTCTCAGGAACAGGGAGCCGTTTCTGTGACTTGCTTCATGCTGGAAGCTACCCCTTTCCTATGGCTGCTAATTTTTTTCCTTGTTTTTTTTTTTTTTTTTTAAATTTCCCCCAACCCTGCTTTATTGAGATATAATTGATGTATAAGTTTTCCTGTTAATTTTTACAACCTAATTGCTACTGAGAATAAATACAAAGAGGACAGAGACACACTTCAGATTCTGCTTGTTGCGTGTTTTCATTTTTAATTAAATAATTCACATTCTGTTCTGCAAAGCAGATTCTGACTGGCAGTAGCCACCAGCTTTCTGAAGGCAACCCCTGTATTTTCAGGAGACTGTAGCCACGGCAAGAACATTGATGGCAAGGACATTGATGGCAAGGGGGCTGGGAGCAACAGGGCCAAGCAGGCTGAACTACATGCTACCCATACAGACGTGTGGACACATATGTACATACCAGGCCACCTATGGCCAGGAAAGGGGTATCCTGTACTACATGGCCATGAAATATGACATAAGGCCAAGGTCTTGGCAAAAAGAGTTTGCAGGATCCAGGAGGGAGTAGGTGAATCAGGCAGATTTGGCCTAGAAAGTACAGATGAAATGGAGACTGTAGGGGGTGCCCCGCTCAAGCCCAACGTTAGAAGAAGCAAGATACATTGGTCATTTTATTTGACAAATACAAATAAAATACCTGGTCCACAATATGGGCTAGGCCCTGAAGATGGCACTATGTAATCTTGGAAATGCATAACTAATTTGTCCCCCATGCACAGTATGGAATGACAAAGGTCACAAGACCCTAGGATCTTGAAGTTCTTAAGACATCTGCAGTTGCTAATTCTGCTTCATCCTTTTGAGGTAAAGAACAGCTTCCACTCTTCCTGAAACCATGGTAGTTGAAAGACCACGTGGCTGCATTCAGGAAACCCTGGGCCTCCTCCCTCCCTTTCTAACTGGACCATGTCCTAGGAATCTTCCCAGGCAAATCCATCAACTTTGGATCTCGGAGGATGTGTCTTCTTTAAATGTGAGCAGACTGACAAGACCTGCTTCTTGGATCTCATCAGTCTGCACAAATTTAAAGGGGCATCCTCTGCAGGCATGTGTTCCCCCCATCCCCTCCCAGCCTCAGGGACACAGCCATCCAGTCTCCTGCCCCCGTCCTTCATAATCCAGGGCCTCTTAAGGGACAGGCCCCACAGTCAATTAACACAGGCCCAGGGCTAGAAGAAACCTTCAGGGTTAGGACCAGAGCATCGGATGCTTACACCTCCTGTCTGTCGATTGGCTAAGCATACATCTTCTGGGACACGGATTTCCTGGAGCTCATCTGGAGAGCAGAGGTGGAAAGATGTCATTGTAATGGGTTCAGTGGGACTTTTGCTCTTAAGGGTGTGGTCAGCAGCTGTCCCATCAGACCAGATTCTGGCACAGCGCCCAGGCTGAGGGTGCTGGCTGACAAACATTTTGTTTTTCTGTTTTTATTTTCAAGTGAGTGCATCACATAAACAGACAAAGGGCTAGAATTTGCTCGTGTCTCTCCACCTGAGTGATAACTTGGTGATAACCTGCAGGAGCTGTGCTACAGAGCCCCGCGTATCTGCGTATCTTCCCTCTCTATGGGACTCAGGAATCCTGCCCCTCCCAATCCTGCTCCCATAGACCTTTCCCCATGTCCTCATCCACTCCAAGATTTATAAACAAGGTCCAGAGGAAAAGCCAGGAATGGGCAGCAGGGGTGACGCCCTGAGGGTGCTGGACACTGCCCTGTCTCACCAAGGCCTGGAATGTTCTGAGCTATTTTTATAGGTTGGGCTAAAGAGGTCTTCATGAAGAAGAAAATGAGTAAATGCTCATTGCTGAATGAGCCTTTTGTTCCGGGGGAGCTGGCGGCTGGCAGAGGTGAGGCCTCAACGCTCCCTGTCTCCAGGCAGGTGGGTGTTGCAGAGGGGAAGGCTCCGGTATGAGGGGGGAGCATAGCAGGAACAGAAAAACAAACAAAGGCTGGCCTTGCTGGAAAACGAGGCACTGCCTCTCAGCTGGACCACTCTCCCTAACCCAGCTCCCTGCTGGTAACACCTCATGTGGGACTCCAACCAGGTCCCAAGGAGTATAAAGTCAGTAATCACCCCACCTTGTCCTCCCTAAAACCCCAAGGGTTCCCAGAGCATTGCTGAGCCCAAGGCAACACTCAGGTGAGTTGTGTCCTATTTCAGACACATGGGCAAAGGTAACAATGCAGAAAGGGTCTTACTGTTGTATCTTCAAATCAAGAGGAAAAAACCCAAGCTAAAAAAATACCCTGCAGCTGTCACGACTCCCATGTGCTCAGCTTTGTCCTCTGGTGTATTTTGAATTGTCTTGGAGTGTCCTTGTATACATGAAGTGAATGGCTTCTATTACGGTTGTCTTTCTTGATTTGGGTACAGCTTTGAGTCCCTGCAAATAATAAAATATTTTTCCACATCTCTTCTTTTTCACAAAATAAATAAATTAAGTCAACCTGCAGTGTACAAATTGTCAATGTCCTGAGAAGTCCCAAAGGTCCATTCTCCACACAGTCCTCAGGATTCAGGGGTAGAGGCCTTAGCCCCAAAGGCATAGGAAGGAAAGAAGTAAGGAAGAAAGTCTGCTATCCACACTAGGAGAGCCCCAGGACCCAGGAAGGGTGCTGGATAGAGGTGTCTGGCCCCCACCTCACCCCCAAGTAAGGGATAGTGGAGGGAGCAGGGCAGGGGCTGGGGAAGAATGGCCAGCACTTCTGGGCCTGCCAGAACCATCCTGGCACCACTCTGCCCCAGGATCAAGTTTTCAGAGCTAGAGTAACTTTGGACCCCAAATTAGAGCCAGTTCCCTGCACAGTTTATGCTTGGACTATAAAACCTAGAGATTTCCTTGACTGGCTGAATCCACGGTGATGGAGACCCAAGGCACTGATTGTAAAGGATCCCACAAGATGGCCAGTGTCCTCACCTTTTCAAATGCTGGCTTTCCACCAGGATGCACCCCCTCTTCCCTATAGCAACCCCAGCTGGACTCGATCTTGTATTTCCCTGCTGTCCATAATACTCAAAACAAAACTCAGCCCTCCAGGCTTGATAATGGGATGGATCTGATATAGAGGTTGTCCAGGAAATCAGAAACAGCCCTTAGTGAACTTCTGATTCTTCCTGCAAGTTTTCAGCGGGTTCTGAGTTCTGGTCCCTGGTTTGGGGTGAGAGTGGGGACAGGCTTCTGCTTTGGGGACATCTGGTGCTTGGTCATATTTCCTTCAGGAAATATGTTAGGGCTTGGGAGAGATTTTCAAATCTGGCCTCTTCTTGAGGAGGAGGTGAGGACTGCTAATTTATGTGGCCTCGGACACTCAGCAAAGAACACTGGTGATTTCTGAGATCTGTTCCACATGGGTTCAAACAGAAAAGCCCGTGGGGCACTGTGGGCTGCCATGTGGCTGTCTAGGCTCTGATCCTTCTGGAGGAAGTTTCCTTCTCCTAATCCTCTCTCTGAGGCAGGATCTAAAGTGCTCCCCACTGATCCTCCCCGCCCTGCTCAAGGCCACAGTGCTTCCAAGAAGCACTCCTGCAGAAACAAACCTGAAAATATGGCCACAAGAGACCAAACCATAAGTAACTTAAAACACTCAGACCATCCCATGTTGAGCAACACTCTTCCCAGAGCTCTAAAGGAGGAATTCCAGACACTAACCACACAACCATGACAACCAAGCATGTGGCTGACCTCGGTCCACTGTCTTCTCAGGGGAGGGGCTATCCTGATGTGACTTTTCCCCCAAGAGCGCTCTATACTTCCATCTGGGCCCTGCCCCACAGAGGCCTGGCTGGAAATGACAGGACTCCTGAGCTGCCTTTTGTCTCCAGGGACCATAAATGCTCCTGCCATTCAGGCCTGCCAACACGGACATGCTCTTGGGGAGTCAACCGAGCTGGGACGGGACCTTCAGCTGCCATCACATCAGGGTCAGACATGCCAGTTTAAAACATGCTGCCTACTAGCAGCAAGGACAGGAGGGAAGTAGCCTTGAGAATCTAAGGTGGGCAGAGGCCATGCAGTTAGCAGTTCTGTACCCATCATCCAGCCTCAGACTTACATGGGGAATAGGGTCATGGTCCATGACCATATACCACTCCCCCATCCTCCTGCATGCTGCAAGCTAATTCATTTGTCCTGTCCGACTCTTTGCAACCCATGGATTTTGGCCCGCCAGGCCCCTTTGTCCATGGGATTTTCCAGGCAAGAATACTGGAGCGGGTTGTCATGCCCTCCGCCAGGGGATCTTCCAGACCCAGGGATCCAACTGAAATCTATTATATGTCCTGCATTGACAGGCGGGTTCTTTACCACTAGTGCCACGTGGGAAGTCCCTCCCTCATGCTCTAATAACTCTGAAAAGCTTTTTTTCTGTAGGTATTTGTGCATGTATTTCTGTTTTTCTGGTGTAGGGTGTGAATGTAGGTATGTGTCTTTATACGTATATTTTGTTGCTCTATATAGAGCTGATTTCACCTCTCCCCAGAGACCCACTCAAATGCTACCCTGGATTATGAAGAAATTCAGAAACTGAAAGGTTCACAATGAGTGAAGCAGGGGGTCTGATTGTGACTAGTTCCTGCCGGAGCCCCTTCCGGTTGTTAAATATTTGTAGACCCCTGCCCACTAGGTCTACAGGACATCTGTGTTTCATGTATGTTTCTGTGTGTGTGTGTGTCTGTGTGTGTGTGTGTGTGTGTGTGTGTGTGAGAAAGAGAGAGAGACAGAGAAGGAGAGAGAGGGAGAGGAGAGAAAGAATTGTGAACAGGCCCGGGCCTGCCTGGGTCTGCTCAGGAGACGACAGTCCCTTAGGTCTGGGTTTGACAGCCCTCAAAAGGGCCGGCCACCGTCCTGTTCTCAGCGGGAAGCCCCGGGCCCACAGCTGCAGGGGAAGCGAGCTGGCTGGGGGCCTACTTCTACAGCGCAGGCGCGGCTTACGCCCGATGCGTCTTCCAGCCCACGCCCTGCGGCGGCGCCGCAGACTCCCCGCGGGCCTGGGTGAGGCAGGCAGAGCGGGACTTTCAGCAGCAGGGGTGCTGGCACCCCGGGCCTCCTACGTGACCCAGAAGGTGCCGCGCTCCTCCAGCAGGCTGACAGAGCGGTTGGAGAGCGAGGCGGCATCCTGCACTGGCTTGTAGCCGAAGAGGCGCATGGCCGGGCCGCAGGCGGCCTGCACCACCTGTGCCAGCTTGAAGGGCATGCTGAAGCGCCATTTCTCAAACTGTTCCGAGGAGTTCTTCTGCGTGGAGTAGATGCCATCGTGGGCCGCCTGGGTGTTCTTCTGGATCCAGTCCTCTACCTGCGGGGTTAGGGGGATGCCTGCAAAGCGATACATCTCCTGGGCCTTCTGCAGCGGCCGGAGGGCCACGTCCTCATAGCGCACCAGCATGTAGCGGCCCCGCAGCCAAGCCGGCTGCCTCAGGCCCAACTCGGCGGATAGGCGGATGCTCTCACAGTTGCCCTTCAGCCGCAGCACCTCCTCCTCCCTCAGCTGGTCCTGTCCCTTGGCCACCCACTTCTTCCAGGTCTCGTACTTGTCCGCGAAGGCCACCATGCGGGAGGCCAGCACAGCGCGGGGGTCGCGCACCAGCTGGATGACGCGCAGGTCGAGACGGGGGTCCTCGGCCAGCGGCTGGAGGAACTCCAGTTGCCTGATGCGGACGGCCTTGACGGCCATGTGCTCCTTGCGGCGGCAGGCTTCAGCGGCCAGCGTCATGTTGAGAGGGCCACAGCGGCGGTTCTTGCAGGGATACTTCTCGAAGACCTTCTTGACGAGGGGCGTGCAGACGGGGTCCTCGCAGAGGGAGCGGCTGGAGCCCCGGCGGAACACGAACTGGGTCAGGTGGTCCTCGGGCGCCGGGATGATGAAGTGCTCCAGGATGTACAGGTCGCACAGGAAAAGCTGCTTGAGCACGTCGCGGTAGACCAAGGCCGAGCCCGCGGCGTTGGCGCCACCCTGCTCGAAGGACACCGTGCGCTCGATGTGCCACAGCGGCTCAAAGAGGTAGAAGATATTGCCCTGCTGATTGAAGAACTCACCTACAAACGAGGAACCGGTGCGAGTAGTGGCCATGAGGAGCACGTGGCGCCGGGGCGGAGCCTCGGCGGGTGGGCGGGGTTCCAGCCGCGCCCATTCCTCTTCCGCCTCCAGCATCTGCTCCTCCTCGGCCTCCTCTGCTGGCTCCATGCCCAGCTGCAGACTGAGGTTTCGCAGGCGGCTCTGCAGCTGCAGGAAGGCCGAATCCAGCTCACTCAGGGACAAGAGGGATGCGTTCTCGGCCAAGACCAGGGCTGGGTCGGTGCTATTGGCCTCTGCCAGGGACTGCGGGATCTGCTTCAGCTTGTCTGAGACCCTGTGAGAGCAAAGGGATATCGAGATCAGTGACTGACTGGGGACTCTATCCCCTGTGCCACCCATAGGAGCGTCCTAGGATGACCACCGAGAAGCTGACTTTGAGGCAAGGATTTGAGTGTAAGTAGTTTATTTGGGACATGATCACAGGGGGAACGGGTAGGGACTTGAGGAGGAAAATCGCTGTGGCCAAATTGCTCTGCCAGGGGAGCCCCAGGTGACAATGTAGGCAGAGCACACCTCAGGATTCCCTCACCCAGGGGATGTGAAACTCCCAGGTGGCCTTGGCTGAGGACTTCTCCCAGAGGAATTTACTCCCCAGGACTTCTGGCTCACCAGTGTGCAGGTGGAGAGTTGCAGGGGCTTGCAACAGGACCCAGTAGGCACAGACTGGAATAGTCCATACTGAGGAACCCACGTAGGGCACCAGCATAATACCTACTACACAGCTGAATTCCTAATCTGCCAATCTTGGTTGATGCTTTTGTGCAAGGGTTGTGCCTGGGAGAGAAGGTTGATAAATCTTTCTGTGTATAGTGGGCTCACTAACAGGGCCACTGCACACAGTGGTACACTGCCAACTCTACGCATCCTCCGTGTAGCCTATGAGAGTGCAAACCCCTGGAGTTGAGCAGTACACAACCTGGGCAGCTGAACATGGCAGCCCTGCTGACCAGAGTATCTGTACCAGGACCCTACCTCATAGTCATCCATTAAGGCATGTGATTCTTATAGTTGCAGCATGACGGATCTAGTTTCCTGACCAGGAGTGGAACCCCTGCACTGGGAGAACAGAGTCTTAATCACTGGACCAGCCAGGAAATCCCTCATCCATGACTTTGGATTAGTATAGGAAATATGCTGTTAGTGTGAGGTATCATCCTAGGCCAGGAAGTTAACTAATAATAATAGCAACAGCCAGTAAGCACAGGATACCAACTATGTGTTAGACACTGGGCTAAATGCTTTTACATTTTCTTATTTAATCTTTACAACAAAGCAGGCCCCATCGTTAGCCACATTTTAGAAGAGGAACTTAAGGCAGAAAAGTGAAATGACTTATCTAAGCTGTCACAGCTAGAAAGGGCCAGAATCATGGGAATTCCCTGGCAATCCAGCAGTTAGGACTCTGTGCTTCCACTGCAGGGGGCTTGGGTTCCATCCCTGGTCAGGGAACTAAGATCCTGAAAGCTGCATGCTGTGGCCAAAAAAAAAAAAGGGCGGGGTCAGAATCAGGATTCCAACTCAGGATGCCTGAGTCCAGAGTCCAAGCTCACTGCTGTGTGGTCATGACATGGATATGACCTGCCTGGGCACAGGAGGGGCTTGGTGATGACTGGCTGAAGGATTGCCTTTGTTGGTCCACAGAGAGAGCCCTGCAGCCACCTCTGTGCCCTCACCCATTTCACCTGGATAAGGAAGACTTGTGCTTGCATCCCTCACCTTGATATGATTTTATTTTCCTTTTCAATGAAGACAAAAACCACCACCACAAAAGCCAGGAAGAGGGCATATTTGCTCCTCATTCTCAAGCTGTGCAGAAAATGTCGGCAGTCCTGGGGCAAAGAGAGTCCTTTCTCCATGGGGAAGGGTGGGGCCGTGGCACTCAGCTCAGGGGCATCACTCAGGACCTGGCTCGTCCTTCACGTGGGGGACACCTGGTCCTGTGGAGAGATGGGCAGTCAGGACACCCTTGTCTATAGTTGAGAACAAATAGCTTTTCCACCAGATTTTTGGGGCCCCCAGCCCTGTTTAGCAGCCAGAACTCCAGATCCACTCTCCCAATGAACTGTGCCCCAGAAACTTGAAATCTGGTCATTTAAAATGTTAACGAACCTTCTGATTCATCCATGTCACTTCCATCAATTTATGCTTTGACCTCACAAGTCAAAGGCCAAAGTACGAAAAGAATACTCCTTGCAGTATATGTGTTTGCAATGGCAAAAGAGTACAGACATCTAAATAAAAAAACTATGATGCCAACGATGGATTATTGTGCAACCACAAAGAATGAGAGGGGTCTACTAATGCTGATATGAATAATTACTATATAGAGTTATATATAATGTGTAGATGTTATAGATAAGCTGCAGACATAGTCTGCATATAGGATAGGGTTTCTTAGCACTATTGACATTTTTCGAAATTAGCTTTCATTGCGGTACAGTTGACTTACAATGTTAATTTCTGCTGTACAGCAAAGTGAATCAGTTATACCTATATCCACTTTTTTAAAGATTCTTTTCCCATATAATCTCCTTATTAGTTATCTGTTTTATAGATAGTAGTGTGTATATGTCAATCCCAGTCTCCGAATTTATCCCTCCCCCTCTTTCACCCTTGGGAACGATAAGTTTGTTTTCTACATCTGTGACTCTGTGTTTTGCAAGTAAGTTCATTTGTACCCTCTTTTTAGATTGCACATATAAGCTGTATTAGATGATATTTGTTATTCTCTGACTTCACTCAGTATGATAACGTCCAGATCTGTCCCTGTTGCTGCAAATCGCATTATTTTGTTCTGTTTTATGTCAGCACTGTTGACATTTTGGATCAGATAATTCTTTGTTGTGGGGGCTGTCCTGTACTTGGTAGGATGCTGAGCAGCATCCTTGGCTTCTACTCATTAGATACCAGTAGAGTCTCCTCTGCTCAGCTGTGACAATCAGAAATGTCTCCAGACATTGACAGATGTCCCCTGAGTGAGGGGGGATGCATAAGGAGGGGTGGCGTGGTGCAAAATCATCCCAGGTTGAGAACCTCTGATGCAGTATGAAAAAAAAATTAAGGGAGAGAAAAATATAAATGCTAGATACAAGCGGACTGTGACCGCAGGGAGACACCAGGCCAGTAACAAAGGAACAGGTAGGTCGGAGAGAAGGGTGAGGTGAGTCTTAACATTTACTGTGTAACATTGTACACTATTAGAAATTTTACCATGTGGATGTATAAATGTTTTTAAATTAACTAAAGGTTTTCCACCATACCATGTGAATTCTAGCAAAATCCGTCATATGGCCTCAGCCTTCAGGTCTCAGCTTCGTGGGGCAGCTTCCTCCTGGATAGGTTCGGGCCCCCATGGCCCCACCGCATTATGATCTGAGACTGTCGTAAAGCACTCCCACTTGAAATGACTTGTTCAGTGCTGACCATCTCTTTGTGGAGGGCAGGCAGTTTGTCTGGGCCCCTCATTATCCCTTAGTACTGGGCCAGGCACACAGGAGACACTCATGCATGGCTGCTAAATGACAGACTGGTTAAAGGAATAAATGACTCTTAACTGAAACTGTATCGATTTTTAAAAGCCAGAGCAAATACACGGTTGCCCAGTGCAGCATGAATCACCATCGCTTTCACTTATCCTCACCATCAAACACATACCTGTACCCCAAGCCCCCAGATTCCAGCACAACCCCCTCTTCCGAAAGTCTCTCCATTTCTCCACAAGGACTCTCATCCATGGGAGACAGTCTGCTACAAGTTTAGAAAAGTGTTAATTGTGAATGCCTTGTGCAGGGCATCCGGGAGCATCCTTCTTTCTGGGAAAGATGAATTTTTTCCAAGCTGATATTGACGCTGAGGAGTGGGAGGGCTGAAAGGAGGGTCCCCAGGCTGCAGCTTCATCATAGAATGGAAATGGTTTTAGGGGCAACCAGAAAATCTACCCTCTGGGGAAAGCAGTGAGACTGGGATTCTGCTTATGAGAAGACAGATGTGTACCCTGGCAGCCAGAGTGGAGGGCCTCACCTGTGCAGGGCAGAGCAGTGGGGAGCAGGGGCAGCGGGCAGCTCACCCTGGCCAAAGGCTGGGGTGCTTTGGGAGTATAGGTGGGTGGACATGAGCCAGGAGGGAGGAGGGCTGCAAGGCCAGTTCAAGGGTAATTGAATATTCTTGCCTCTTCCTAATTCTTCTGGGCCATTTCCCATGCACTTATTAAACATCTCCTGAGCACCTACTATGTGCCAGTCTAGGCACTGTATCCCACAGCAGGGAACAAGCAGACCCCACCCATGCCCTCATGGGACTTATACTCTGGTTGAAAGAGACAACTAGAAGGATATGAGTTGATGAAATTGGTTGAAATTTATAAAGTTACTCCTCTGTGCCTAGTAGCATGCCAAGGACTTGATTTGTATTTCCTCATCCCACAAAAGCCCTGTTAGATAGTGACCCATTTTACAGATGAGGAAACTGAGGTTGAGAGAGATTAAATAATTTGCCCAAGTTTCCTCCAGCAACAGCCCGATTGCCCCTCCCAAATCTAAGTCATTCCAGCCCCTTGATATTCCACAGTCACACCCCCTGCTCCACAGCACGAATGATTGGACTTTGCAGTTGATGGTGTGTCTGTCTCTCATTCCTAGACTACAAGTTCTCTGAAGTCCAGACCAGCATCTAGAATAGCACCTGCCATGTACCCACTGCCCAGCAAGTTACTGGTAAGTCAGCTCACTGACGCTGCTGACTGGCAGGCAGTCAGCATGTGTTTGCAGAACGCTGGGCAGGGCTGTGTTCCTCACTCACCCAGTTTAGCCAATGGTGTGTGAGGCCGCCTGTCCTGCTAGGAGGGTGAGACCTAGTACTCAGTCTGCAGAGCACAAAGGATTGAAATATAGGCTTTCTTCCCTCTAAGCTCTCAGCGGAAAGGGCCCGGATCTGATGATGTGAGGGAAGCAAAGGAGCTAGGACCAGAAGTGCTGGGTTCTTGTTCTTCCTGCTTGTCTAACATGCTGTGTGACATTGTATAAGTGACTTAACCTCTCTGGGCCTCAGTTTCTTTACTGGTAGCGTGAAAAGGGTGGTTCCTGCTGTATAATGTTGCTCTGAGGAGCAGTATCTGGTGTATGGAGAGGGAGAAAAGGCAGACATGGGGCACAGGGAGTTGTGTTGGCTGCTCTCTCTCTTCTGGGTCTAACATCTTTGGTATAATTTACAAAGTTGACTGTGTTGATGACAAAGTTCCTGAACCTTCTCCTCCCTTCCCTTCCAGGAAGTGTTTCTATTTTTGACTTGCTGTCCCAGCCCCCTTAGCTCCTGAATAATACAGAGTTCCTGAGAACCTTGCTGATATTTCCCTAAAAGGAAGACACAAGGGTGAAAACTCCCTCCAAATGAAATCCCAGGCAGGCTGTTGGTTCGTCGGCCCTGGTCCAGGCACGCTGCCCCTAGGGTTAGCTTTGGAAGGCCAGCAGGCAAATGGGCAGTCAGGAGAGGGTGGTTTAGAGATCCCCAGACCCAGGAGGTAGCAGAGGGTCACAGATGCCAGGAGGTCACAGGGTCATGGGGGATGGCCGAGGTGGGGGTCATGCACGTAGAAGGTGGCCTGCAGGAGGCCCTTTGCAAGAAGTGTGTCTGTGATATCTGTAACACTGGACAAACCCTCCCGAGAGCTGTGGTGCCCGCCTTGCTTAGCTTATGGGGAGAATGAAAAATCTCTTCCTTTTCTTGGCAGATGCCGTCTCTGGGGGAGTACTCGATACCTTTCTTCCCCTCAACACCCAGCAGTAACGCAATAGCCAAAGGAAAAGGTGGTATCCCCCTGCCGGGATGCCAGCAGAGGTCACACTGCCAGGGCAGCAGGGCCAATGGTGAAAGGCCAGGGGCACATCTGGCTCAGCCTCCGAATGCAGGGGAGTGGGGCAGCTGTCCTGGGCCCAGTTAAACTCGAGACTCAGCTCAGAGGTCCCCTCCCCTGGAGTCCTTCCCTGCCTACCGACCTAATGTGGACTGTCTCCCCTCTCCCTATCCCTTTAGGCACCTTGCTTGCTCCCTTCTTGGGTGGAAATGTACTTGTTTACTGCCTGTTTCCGCCACTGGCGTGTGAGCTCCCTCTGTATCCCTGCTCCGTGTGCGCCAGGCACAGTAGGTGCCTCTTACTTGTAGAATGAATAGAGGAATGCTTTTTCCAAAGAATTTAGCCCACTGTGAGATGCTCAATCATTCTAAGTTGATGGAAAATACAAAGAGAAAGAAGAAAAAGCCATTGTTCCCTGTCTGAGCGAAGCCGGTCAGCATGCTGCGCTGCAGGCGTGCACTGAGTGTTGCTGACGTTTAGTCGCTCAGGCGTGTCCTATTCTTTGTGACGCTATGGACTGTAGACTGCCAGGCTCCACTGTCCGTGGGGTTTCCCAGGCAAGGATACTAGAGTGGACTGTGCACTGAGTGCCCCCAAGCAGGGACTGAGTGGATACTACATGCGTATACTATGGGAGTGTGCTACAAGCATGTACTGCGGGCCAGCCTTTGTGCTTGGGGCTTCACATATGGTAGTCTCGAATCGTCATGACAATCTGGGATACCTGTTTGAGGATAACCTCAGCCTGTGGCTTTCAGTTCCAGGTCTCCCCAGCTACGTGGTAGTAGCAGGGAGGGCAGAAGACAGCGGAGGCAGCCCCGGCAACCTCGGTGAGGGAGCCCTGGAAAGAAAGCAGGCGGTCCTCTGAGGCCCTACCCTCCAGGCACTGGCTTCCCTACCCTGCTCTCCCCTCGGGGCCCTTTGTGCTCAGGCCTCCCTCGTGATCTGGCAAAGGGCCCTCGCGAGAGAACAGTTTTGTACTTGGATGGCTTCCTCCCATGGAGGAGGTGGGGTCCCAGACTCTGCTGTGAATGGTGCTCTGATAAGGGATGGGCCCTGCCAGACATTGCATCAGGCAGCAAAGCTCCACTCCCCTCGCTTGGCTCGCTCCGGGCCAAGAGCACAGTGGGGATCAGGGCCTCCGCTGTGGCAGGCGCCTCTTACAGCCTTTCCGCCAGCAGGAGGAGGAGCTGCCTGGGCTGAGATGGAGGAGGCTCCTGGGCAGAGATAGGAGCAGTGAAGCCCATTGTGGGGAAACTGAATCTACTCATGAGCTGCAGCCCTGGGGGCCGGGAGGTGCCCTGACATGCCAGGCCCCCAGACACCTAGGAGGGGAGACCTGGGGAGGGCTTCCATGAGTGGCCTCCAGATCCCCTTGAGTGGAGGCAGGGGCAGAACCAGGAGGAGCATGCATGCTCAGAGGCGATCTCTGCTGGGAGGATGCAGGAGTCCATCCAGTGGCCTGTCCAGACGAGGTTCTGTTTCACGTAGGGATGTCCAGAGGTGGCCTGGGCTGTCCAACTTAGTGTCTGACAGGAGAGTAAATGCCCAAGTGCCATTACATGAACCAGGGATGGAAGGATGAAGAGAAGGCATGAGAGAACGAGGAGGTAGATGGGGGCCTGGCTGAGGGCCTGCACAGCCCGGGGCTGTCATTCCTCCCCAGACCCTTCCTGTTCTGGGACTCCAGCTTCCTCTCCTAAAAACAAACCATCTAAAACTTCCTTATGGGCACATGTCCAGCCTCAGCCAAGACAGAGCCAGAGTAGACGCTCCCAAGTTGGAGGTGTGTATCATCTGAGCAGCAGTGGACATCTAAGAGCTTATGAGAAGCCGTGGGCCAGAGCCACGGGATGGACCAGAGGGCTGAGGGCTAGCCTGGTACGGTGGTGGGCGTGGGGGTTGCCACAGACTCTCAGGGGGCCATCTCTGGCAGGGACAGACCCCCGTGGCCCCTCAACCCTGTTTTCCTGTGTGGGGATGTGAGGGAGAGTGCTCTCTACCCTCATTTGAAACAGTCACTTCATCAGGGCCTGCTCAGCTGTGTGAGAAACACATTTTGTGCAAAATGCTGACAGCTGCATGGATACAGGGCCCCAGAGAATAGTCCCCACCCCCACCAGAAGCATGGGAAGCAAAGGTACTTCCCATGTCTCTCACGCTGGGCCCTGGGCCAGGTCAGTGCTGAACCACTGCTCTAGGCTTTCTAGCCCTTGCCCAGTCAGGGGTTGCAGCAGAGGCTGGTGTCCAGGATGCCCACAGCTGTGCAGCCGGGCAGCTAGGTGAAGAGTCAGTTGGCTTGTCTGAAACCGACCTCAACGTGAGCCGAGACTCATGGCCAAGGATGTGCACCCAGCCTTGGGAGTCCAGCGTGTGAGAAGCGCCTTGAGTGTCTCAACAGACGGGGCTGGCTGAGGCAGAGCACTGGCCCAGTGAAAGCAAGCCATGCAGGGGTTAGAAACGCTGATGCACAGCTGCAAAGATGGAATACTGAGTGATGATTCTCTCATTTTCTACCTTTTTGTATTTGACTTTTTCACAACCATACATATACCACTTTAATTAAAAAAATTAAAAATCTAATCTGAAGCTTACAAAGAGAAATGTAAAATTACTTTGGAAATGGTGTGGGCAATGCACTGGAAAAAGGAAGGCCTGGAGGCTGGGAGAGCAGGCTGTCCCTTTTGCACCGGTCCCGAAGAGAGGAGGTGGTCTGAGCAAGTGGGGAGAGTGTGGAGGAGCGGAGGGACACATGGGGCCTTAAGGAAGTCAGTGTGGGGCCTGTGACATGCACAGCGGACATGAGCCTGAAGGACAGGGTGCTTATGAGGAGAAATAAGCCAGCCATGAAAGGACACATCCCATATGATTCTGGTGGTAAAGAACCCACCTGCCAGTGAAGGAGATGTAAGAGACGCAGGTTCAATCCCTGGGTTGGGAAGATCCCCTGGAGGAGAGCATGGCAACCCACTCCAGGACTTATGCCTAATCTCATGGACAGACTATGGTCCCTAGGGTCAGAAAGAGTCAGACAGGACTGAAGCAACGTAGCCCGCACGCATGCACTTGAGGTACCTAGAGGAGCCAAATCAGAGAGAGAGAAAGGAGAAAGGTGGTTGCCTGACCCTGTGAGTTAGTATTCAACAAGGACACAGTGCCAGTTTGGGAAAATGAAAACGTTCTGGACATAGACTGCGGTGAAGGCTGCACAGCAGCGTGAATGCACTTACTGCCATGGACTGTGCACTTACAAACGGTTAAAGTAATGCATTTTATGGTATGTCTGTTTTCCATGGGGGAAAAAAGTGAATTCATAAACAACAGGCAGGGGAAGGACGGCAGCAGAGGACTCCAGGGGAATCCGTTGTTCATTCCTTGGACAGCTGCCCTGGCATGTGACAGGGCTCATTACGTTTGTGAGGCGAATGGATGGATTCCTAACTGTCTCTAAGAGTTGGCTGTGGTTTCTCGTGGTTTCTCTTCCTCCGTGCTAGTGGAATATTGGACACATAGGAGATGATTAATATGCTATTGATTTTATACACACACACACAGGAGATGATTAATATGCTATTGATTTTACACACAAACACAGACACACACAGAGACACAGACACAGACACACACACACCCACACACCCACCCCCCTTCCCAGGTGCCGTTCGTGGTAAAGAACCTACATGCCAATGCAGGAGACGTGAGACTCAGGTTCAATTGCTGGGTTGGGAAGATCCCCTGGAGGAGAGCATGGCAACCCACTCCAATATTCTTGCCTGGAGAATCCCATGGACAGAGTAGCCTGGTGGGCTACCGTCCATAGGGTCGCACAGAGTTGGAAAGACTGAAGCAACTTAGCGTGTGTGTGCACACACACACTCACACACACATATATATAGAAAGAGAGAGACACAGACAGACAAGACAGTCTGGAAAAGCCTGGACAAATCATACAGGGACTCTCTACAGCTGTGGCTTCTCTTGACTTCTTTGCTTTTACATGTTGACCTTGATGCCCCGTGACCTTAGGAAAGGAACTTAAACTCGAGTGGTTTCATTATTTGTCAATGGGACACTTACAGCATCTATGGTACACTCAGTGGTCATGGGGAACCCAATGAGAAGATGCTAGCGCAGGGCCTAACCCAAGCCCAAGTCATCATCAATGGTCCTACTTAGGAACCGCTCACCCTGTCTTTACAGATGCGGCAGATTCTGTGGCTTGTGATTGGTGGCGAGTACTGGATTGGTGGGGTGGAGTCTCAGTCTCCTACAAATACCAGGGTGAAGGAAAGTGAAGATCTGACCACAGCTAGAAGTGTCCCTCAGGCAGAGCCAATATCCTCTCATTTATGGACGGCATTTGGCCCTGGGCATCTTATCCTCACTGTCAGCCTCATCTGGGGATAAACGTGCTGACTTTCCCTGTCCCAGGTACTGTAGTCAGCCCTGAAGCAGCAGAGAAGCTGGAGAGAGACCCAGAAAGACAACAGACAGAACCCTTAAGGATGCTCCCTCCCCAGCTTCCCTGTAGGTCAGCGCTGCTCACAAATTCCACATGCCCTGCCTGGCCAGGAAGCTCTGAGTGTGCTGATGAGAGTGTGGCTGCAGAATGACAGGAGCCTGGGGTACAGTGGACCCCTGTGGAGGAGCCGGCTCCACTCTGGCTGCAGTGAACAGAGGCAGGAGGCCTCAGAGCTGTCAGGCTGGGGTCAAGTTGAATGCCAGTGGATTTTGCCCCCAGGACAAAAGCAACTCAGGCCAGAGCCTTATACAAAGCAGCTTGACTTTCCAGCTCTCGTTGTACTTGCCTTCAGCAGTGCAAGTCTGAGAAGGTATTTCTTTTGGAAAGGTCCAAGGGAAATCTGTCCTGTACACTACCCCACCAATCAAGAAAAACATGGCTCCTGCCCTAAAAGTGCAGAATGTCAGAACTGGAACGGGCTTGGAGATTTTCTTTCCTACCCTTCCTCATTTTTCATCTGTAGCCATTCAGGCTTAGAGGAGGGAAGTGCTTCACAAAGGCATAACTGGATAGTGACGATACTCGAACCACTACAAGGTCTCCTGTCTCCCAGGTTAGTGATGGCCCTGTCCAACTTTATCACCCTGACTCTCATGGCTTAGCCCATCAAGAACCTCCAGCACAGGGTCAAATACAGTACACATTCCACTCTGCAGTCCTATGCCTGGGGCAGACATCACTGATCAATCATTGTCGTCTTTTTGGCTGAGACTAGATGTAGCTTCATACGCCTTCTCAGTGCAGGGCCAATCCATTAGAGCTGGCATGTGAGATAAAATCAGCTTGCCTTTCCAACTTCATGGGATCCTTCCTGGCTACCAAACACAGCTCCTTACCACCCTTTGGTTTGCCATTCTGCCATCTGACATCACCCCTCAATGCCAGCCAAGTTGCAAGTCTCCTCTTACACAAACCCCCCATCTGAACATGCCTTGTAGATCTATCCTCCAAACCTTTGATTTAGCACATAAAACCCTTTGGGGCTTCCCTCGTGGCTCAGTGGTAAAGAATCCACCCACCAATGCAGGAGACGCAGGTTAGATCCCTGGGCTGGGAAGCTCCCCTGGAGAAGGAAGTGGCAACCCACTCCAGTATTCTTGCCTGGGAGATCCAATGGACAGAGGAGCCTGGTGGGCAACAGTCAGTGGGGTCGCAAAGAGTGAGACATGACAGAGCAGCTAAGCAACAGTATCAGTAAAACCCTTTACTGAACAAAACAGCACATATTACAGTTAATGGTGAGGTCACTAAGAATAGTTAAAGCATCAGACTTGGGGAAGAAAAAAAGTACTTTTGAAAAGAATGGCAATGAATACAAGGTTCTTATAATTCCACCTTCCTCCCTCGCTTGACTTGTGCTTTCATGACCGAGTGGAGGTAGAGTTACAGAGAGCCTAGGGCACTGCACAGAACTGCTGCCAATCCATCCCACACCACGGCTGGCAAAGCTCTTCACACGGCTAATTTTATATTCTTACTCACATACCTTTATATGTTTTCATGAATAAGAGCCAAAACTTTAAAAGTCTTAGGGCTTTCCTACAAAATGTTTCTTGGGTTTTGGGAAAACTTGGGCAAGTCCATTGGAGTGTGTCTTGAGTGTGAACATAATCTGCCATGGGTATTACAGCAGGAAAGGTTGAGGTCAGTTGCCTAAAGAAAGCATATAAGGGCAAATCAAAATGGGGCGTGGTCCCGGTTTGTTCCCTGTATTAGATTGAAGAACAAAATGTTCTTTAATATTCTGTGTGGGTGAAATTCTGGGCAAACAACTGGCAGAGACTTGGTACTCACCAGGTACCCACATGCTCTTCATGTTCCCCAGCCCCTCTTGCAATTAGGTTGGGCCAGTGACCAGGTTTTGACCTGTGGGGATGGAGACAGGTTGAAGTAATATCAGTCACTTGAAGTCCTGGTACTTAAATTGATCCCAGACACCCCCCAGGTCCTGTCTTCTCTTGCTATGGCAAGACTGGAGGCCAGTGTTCCAGCTGGCTTACTGCAAGGTGGAAGCAGCCCAGATCCTGAGCTGCTGCCTGCAGAGCTACCCTGCCTGCATCAGATGTGATGCAAGTACAAAATGAGCCTTTCTGTACTGCTGAGCCACCATGACAGGATTTCTGAGATGACTGGAAGAGAAAAAACTCTCAGTACCTAGGCCCAGGATCCCCTTCCTGCTTTCTCCCACTGACTGACCTTCTAAGGAGACTTTGAACCTTTCTGCACCTGGAGACTGTCCATGCAAGGGACAGATGGAGAGAATATCTTTTGCTCCCTGGTTTTTCCCCCCAGTTCTGCTGTCTTCAATGCAGAGGACACAGAATTTGGATCCTCCAGGGTAGTCCTCAGTCCCACAGTTTCCTCCAAGCCCCCTGCTGTTAACAGCAGGAAGGGACTTTATTCCTAGCAAAAACAACAACAGAAAAATCAGAAACCCAGCCTCTTCTCTTTTTCACCAGGGAGTTCTGCTTGCTCTCCCAGCACCAGCTCTGTGGGGGAGGAAGGGGCAGGAAAGAGGGCAGCCCCGGGGTCTTAGCCCACACTGACTACTGCCATTGTCTGGGCTGCTCCATGGCTGCCAAGGAGCCCATCTGTATCCAGCCCCTGCTGGAAAGGAGAGACAGAGTCTGAGGCTGGGGAGAGAGGTCCAGGCTATCAATAGCTACCTGCTCCGAGGACTAAACACAGGCCTCATACTTGCCATCAGACTTGGCTTGAGTGCCAGCTCTCCCACTTGATGATGATTTAGTCACTAAGCCATATCCAACTCTTGCGACCCCACGGACTATAGCCCGCCAGGCTCCTCTGTCCATGGGATTCTCCAGGCAAGAATACTGGAGTGGGTTGCCATTTCCTTCTCCATTTATTTAAGCTCTCCCATTTATTTTCTGGTAATTTTAGGCAAGGTATTTAATCACTCTGAGCCTGGGTCATCCCCACAGGGTTGTCATGAATGAACATCAGCTAAGCTGGTGTGAGGCTCTGAAAATAGAGAGGACGGCACACTGGCTGGTTGTTACTACAGGCTTGCACCAGTGTGAGCCTGAGCCTGTCTGTGCTGATTGCACCGCTGGTTCACCCTCTGCATGTATATCTCTCCCCGAGCTGGGCTGTAGGCTGCTGTAGGGGATGGACACTGGCTGATTCACTTTGCCTTTCCCTACAGAACCAGCCCAGAAAACCCTGGCCTGCCCTGGATTCGTGGCTGCTGTCACTACTGGCCAAGCCCCTCGTTGGCAGCGTGATTTAGAGGGCGCTTACCTAAGGCATCAGGGCCCAGGCCTAGACACACCTGGACAAGACAGTTGCCAGTTTCAGGCTTCTCAGCTGCGAGGGCAAGTCAGTTGCAATTCCTGGGCCAAGTTGATCAACTGGAAGTGACTGCCTGGAGCGCCGTGTTTGAAAAGGTCGATCTCTGCAGGAAGAGAGTGTGGTGACTGCTTGGTGATATCTGCCGTGTCTAGAGGGGTAGCGTGCTGCTATGCATTTGCTGAATCTGCCTGAGCACTGCGTTTCGGCCCTGACAGCACGTGAGAGTTATCTGGACTTTCAGAAATTACTGAGGCCTGGGTCCCACCTCTAGAGATTACAATTGAGTTGGTCTGGGTGTGGCTTGGGCATCAGTTGTTTAAAGCTCCCTAGGTGATGGAAGATTGAGAGCCACGTCTTAGAGAACCCAGCTTCCTCTTAGAGAGCACCATCTCAGGGCATCTCAGCGGAGCCACTGCCCGGCATGCACGCTAGCTCAGCTCCAAGGCCAGACTGGCAAGGGAGTTGCTGACCGGGGCTCGATACCGGGTGAGCATGCCAGTATTCTCGTTTTACTCAGGATACAGTGCTTGGGAAGCTTCTAGGTTAGTGTTTGAGTGTTCTGTTTAAAACCAACTGCCCAATACCACGGCATACTGCTCAGCTGTAAAATGGCACAACTTAAATGAGTTTGGGGAGTATTGAGTGAACAAAGCCAGTTTTAAAAGGTGACATACTGCATGATTTCTTTTATATACCATTCTTGAAATGACAACATTGTAAGAGAGAAGAACAGATTGCTATTGTTAGGAGTTTAAGAAGAGGTGGGAGTGGAAAGGAAGTGGGCCTAACTATAATACAGCAACAGGAGGGGTCCTTGTGGTGATGAAATGTTCTGAACTTTGGCTGTATCAGCATCAGTATCCTGGTTGTGATGCTGCAGTAGTTTTTCACCATTGGGGGAAACCAGGCAATGGGATCTCTGTATTATTTCTTAAAACTGCATGTGTGTCTGTAATTATCTTGAAACAAAAGTGTAATTAAATAGGAAAAAAGAAAAGTAGGTTTTGAGGAGATCTTTGTAAAATGCAGCAAGAGGTGAGAGAGAAGAATGAGCAGAAATGCGTTTCCTGGGGCAGGAGCAGCATAGGAGTTGAGTCCATTCTGGAATCCCAAGTTTGGCTTTTTGGAATACCAGGAACTGGCTACTTTTCTGGGGTCTATTCATGTGCAGGGACAGGCTTGGGGGCTCTTCGGGGATGTAAAACAATGAGGAAGCCCATCCTCAAAATAGAAAAAGAGGGGGACAGGTCTCTGGAGGGATGACAGGACATCTGAGCCCCCGTCAGCTGGAAGAGCTGGTGTGGATGAGGTGCTCAAACTGGGCTGCCGCATGGCTCAGGGGTCCCAGGGAGGCCTGCGTAGGAGGGTCAGGGATGGTCCTGAAGTGAGGGGGTCTGGGCTGGATGTGAGCCTGCAACACTGTCACTCAAGGGCTGGTGCTCCCTGGCAACTCCTGGGTTATCTCTGAACTGCTCCTGGGGGCCTACCCTGGGGCAGGGCAAGCTTCAGGATGTTTTGTGGCAATTCTGCAGCTCACAGGCAAGAAGGAGGAGGAGAAAGGTTTGAGTCACTAAGGTGGAATGTTTGAAAACTGAATATATTTGGGAAAGTCCCTAGGGAGCCTCTGGCTGGTAAATGCTGATAGTCAACCAATATATTCATTTCCTGAGTTCTTGCTTTGGGCCAAGCAAGGGAAGAGGCACTGGGAATAGAGGGGAGGAAGAGTCTCTGCCCTAGGGGAGCTGAATCATAACAGAAGTTAATACTTCTAATGAAGCAGCTACTGTTCCAGGCACTTCACACACATGTATAAATTGAGGCCCCAGAACCATCCTGTGAAGAAAGTGCCCCAGTGCCTTCATAGATAACAGTCATAACTCTGTCCCCCCGCCCCCCCCCATTTAAGCACTCAGCTTATACTCAGTTGTAAGGTAAAGCTGGGATTTGAACCCAGGAAGTCTGTCTCCATAGTCCATGGACTCAACCACTGTGCTTTAGCACTGAGCGGGCAGATTTAGCCAAAAGGCAGGAGCTGTATGGCAGTGGGCAGATCAGAGTCCTGGCCAGGAACCGGTCTTCCAAGACCTATACCAACTTGTGCAACTCTGAACAACTCCGGGACCTCTTTGTGTCTCACACTCCTTCTCTAAGACACGCATGGCCCTAAACACAAGGCTGCTGGAGGGCCTTCGAAGAAATGTGCTTTGGAGGCACTAGGCCATTGCTGGCCTCCCATGAAATGGGAGCTTAGTGGCCACCCCAGATGAGCAACTGTCACTGGCTGCAGGTGACAATGAGTAGAATGCTGCTCCTGGCCCCGGCCCTGTAGTTCTGCACCGCATCTGGGCTGCTACAGGAGGGCCAGGTTCCAGAGACTGAGTGGGCTTGAAAGTCTGAGGCAGCAGCATGAAATGCAGAAGGAAGAAGAGGACGGCACCTGTGGGCACCATTCCTTCAGAATCAAGTTCAAGCTCTTCCACGCGGTGTTCCACCTGGATAACCTGGCCCACACTAGCTTTCCAGTTGGTCCCCACACCGACCTCCCTGCAGCCTCCACCCAGGCCAAATGTACCCACGACTAGCAAAGGACACAGAGACAGAACGTGGCAGAATTGAGATTTGAATCCATGTTTGGTTGGCTGCAAAGTAGGGGCTGTGTGGTGAGGTGGAGAGAGCATGGATTAAGGGGTCAGATGCACCTGAGTTCTTCCTATTCCAGCTCTGCCTTTGTGACCCCAAGTGAGTGCCTCACATTTCTGTGCCTTGTCTATAAAATACAGTTAGTAATATCCCTGTATTAACACCTTATCACAAACCTCGTAGCTTAAAACAGCACATATTTATTATCTTGCAGTTCTGAATGTCAAGTCTAAGATCAGTTTCACTGGCCTAAAATCAACAGGCCTGTGTTCCTTCTGGAGTCTTGGGGAGACCTTCTTCCTTGCCTTTCCCTGCTTCTATTTTCCATGGCTGCCTATTTTCCATGGCTTGTGGGCCCCTTCATCTATCTTCAAAGCCAGCAGTGACTGGTTGAGCTTTTCTTAATGCATTACTCAGGCCTCTTCTATAGTTAAATCTCCCTCTTATAAAGACCCTGCTGATTTTACTGGGCCCACTTGGATAATCCAGGATAATCTTCTTATCTCAAAATCCTTAATCACACTGTAAAGTTCCTTTTACTATGTGGAATAACATGTCCACAGATGTGGGGATTCATATGTGGAGATCTTGGGTGGGGGGCACATTACTCAGCCTCCCACAAGCATGTGCTACACGAAACAGGACGCATCAAGTTAAATTCTCAGCATGGTGTTTAACCAGTAGAAGACTAGTGATGTTTAATTTCAGCTGGGCACGAGAAGCACTTAGCTTTTACAAAATAGTGCCGGGGTTCACTCCTGAAAATTTGGGGTTGGGGAAAGTGTCTATGCATTGGAATTTTTATAAGCTCCCTAGTGACTCTGTTGGGCAGCCAGGGTAGGGCTGATTATAGTAAGCACTGAATTCATGTCAGCAGTTACTCTTATTCCCACAGCTACTTAGTTCCGAGCCTCAGTGCCCAGGAGCTGTTCAATAGACGTTTGTTGAAATAGACTGAAGTGAATCACTCCTGGGGCCCCAAGCTATCCCTGGGATAGCATGGGAGGGGAGAGAGGGTTTCTCACTGCTCCATCACAGGGCCTGAAGAATGAGGTTCTGTGGGCAGACAGAGGCCGAGGCCTCTGAATCAACCTCACACCCAGAAGTAGTTGCCTGGGGGGCTGGAGTCTCTCCTCCTCTCCGAAGTCCAGTCAAGGGGCCCAAGCAGGCAGAATCCAGTCATCAACGGGCCATTGTTAATGGAACAGAGGGGCTCTGTGCCCATTTAACACTTCTCTCCCTCACGAAGCTGCTCCCAGCTGAGGGCTGGCTTCTGGAGGACTCCGGGGCTGGGGAGGGGCCCCAAGGCTACGAAGGGAAAGGGGGAGGATTCCAGGTGGGGGCTGAGCCCCCTGGTTGGAGGAGCAGAGGCAGCTTGGAACACAGGCCAGTCTCGTAAGTCAGCAGGGTGGAAAGTCTGGGCACTGATGTGGCCACTCAGGCCAGGAAGAGTTTCCCATTAAAGCTGGGGATCCAGGGACAATGAAACCCACCAGACCCCAATGAGAGCCAGGGGACAGCTTTCTCTGTGGGGTGGTCACACTTGACCTACCTCCTTCCCTTTCCAAAAACAGAAAAGTGAAATCCACATGGTAAATGGTGCCTTTCATTGCCTATAGAACAGTGTTTTCAAAAGGGCTGGGAGGGTTTTATGTTCTGTGGGCTTGGGATTAAGAGGCAGGCAATTCAACCAGGGTTGGGTATAAATGTCCTTTTGCTTAGCAGACCTTGTCTATATTCAGGAGGGTGGATTTCAGGAGGCTGGTGTTTAAGATCCCAAAGATAGTGCCTGATCAGTATCCTCAAAAATGCCAGAGACCTACAGTTCTTGGGCTAGGCACCAGCAATTCTCATCTGCTGAATATAGCAAATTCTCTGATAGTTTCTGCCAAGGGAGTACATTACTGTAAAACATATTCTAGGAGGGTGGGATCTCAAAGATGGGGGCCTGGATCAGCAGCAGCCTCTGGGGACTTGACAGAAATGCACATTCTTGCCTCCCCCCTGCCCCCATTCCCACCCAAACCATCTCAATCAGAATCTCTCGGGGGGTGGGCAGAGCATTCTGTTTAAACAAGCTCTGCAGGTGATTCTGATGCACGCTCAAATTTGAAAATCACAGTTATAGAGCCATACGAAACTTCAGGTTGTGGAGTCAGTTTGTAAGCTTTTTTTTCTTTTTTTTTTTTAAGAACAGAACCATAGAGACAGAAAATATCAGAGTGTATTAAGGATCTGTAATAAGGATACGCATGGGTCTCATAAGACTTTTGTTTCAGTGATGTGTATGTATCTCTGTCTGAGGTTTTGGTCCAAAAGATCGAAAGCTATTGTTCTAGAGCCAGAATGTACTACAGATAGTCCCAGACTTAAGATGGTTGACTTTTAGGATGGTGTGAAAGTGATACACATTCAGTAGAAACCATAATTGAATTGGGGCTAGGCTGTACAGTCAGCTGGGGCTTCCAGTCAGCCACATGGTCAGGAGGGTAAACAACCAATACACTTAACAACCATTTACACCCATACAACCATTCTGTTTTAAACTTTCAGTAGAGTTCAATAAATTACAGGAGAGGTTCAACGCTTTATTATAAAATAGGCTTTGTGCAAGATGATGCTGCCCAATTGTAGCCATTAAAACCATACTGATGTCAGTGTTCTGAACATGTTTAAGGTAGGCTAAGTTAAGCTATGATGTTTGGTAGATTAGGTGTATTAAATGCATTTTCATTTTATGATGGATTTATCGGGATGCAACCTCATTATAAATCAAGGAGGATCTGTAATTCAGCCGACTCCCTTTTTTGTCTAATTTGTCTGAATTGGGAGGTTTTAAGAACTTCCTGATGTTCAAGCTGGTTTTAGAAAAGGCAGAGGAACCAGAGATCAATTTGCCAACATCTGCTGGATCATGGAAAAAGCAAGAGAGTTCCAGAAAAACATCTATTTCTGCTTTATTGACTATGCCAAAGCCTTTGACTGTGTGGATCACAATAAACTGTGGAAAATTCTGAAAGAGATGGGAATACCAGACCACCTGACTTGCCTCTTGAGAAATCTGTATGCAGGTCAGGAAGCAACAGTTAGAACTGGACATGGAACAACAGACTGGTTTCAAATAGGAAAAGGAGTACATCAAAGCTGTATATTGTCACCCTGCTTATTTATCTTATATGCAGAGTACATCATGAGAAATGCTGGACTGGAAGAAACACAAGCTGGAATCAAGATTGCCGGGAGAAATATCAATAACCTCAGATATGCAGATGACACCACCCTTATGGCAGAAAGTAAAGAGGAACTAAAAAGCCTCTTGATGAAAGTGAAAGAGGAGAGTGAAAAAGTTGGCTTAAAGCTCAACATTCAGAAAACGAAGATCATGGCATCCGGTCCCATCACTTCATGGGAAATAGATGGGGAAACAGTGGAAACAGTGTCAGACTTTATTTTTTTTGGCTCCAAAATCACTGCAGATGGTGACTGCAGCCATGAAATTAAAAGACGCTTACTCCTTGGAAGAAAAGTTATGACCAACCTAGATAGTATATTCAAAAGCAGAGACATTACTTTGCCGACTAAGGTCCGTCTAGTCAAGGCTATGGTTTTTCCTGTGGTCATGTATGGATGTGAGAGTTGGACTGTGAAGAAGGCTGAGCACCGAAGAGTTGATGCTTTTGAACTGTGGTGTTGGAGAAGACTCTTGAGAGTCCCTTGGACTGCAAGGAGATCCAACCAGTCCATCCTGAAGAAGATCAGCCCTGGGATTTCTTTGGAAGGAATGATGCTAAAGCTGAAACTCCAGTACTTTGGCTACCTCATGCGAAGAGTTGACTCATTGGAAAAGACTCTGATGCTGGGAGGGATTGGGAGCAGGAGGAGAAGGGGACGACAGAGGATGAGATGGCTGGATGGCATCACGGACTCGATGGACGTGAGTCTGAGTGAACTCTGGGAGATGGTGATGGACAGGGAGGCCTGGCGTGCTGCGACTCATGGGGTTGCAAAGAGTCAGACACGACTGAGTGACTGAACTGAAAGATTCCGGCATGAGAGTTCCCTTGCCCCACACCAGACCCTCAGGTAAATTACTGAGCAGATGAGAGGGCCTGCTTTGGGGGCAGACAGCCTCTTTACAACACTGGCCTAAAGCTAAGGTAAACTGCGTGTTTCCTCCATGTTTATAAAACCTTCTGTCCCTCACTGCTTCCTTTTCTTTCTATATATATATATATGCCTGGAGACGTATGTGGACCAGAGGTGGTCAGTTACATCTGGGTAGTAGATTGAGGGGTGGTTTGTTGGTTTCTTCTCAGTGTTTGTCCATTTTACTTGAATTCTGCATGCTGAACATCTTTCATTATTACGAAAATAAAACATATAAAGCTGAGGGTCCATCTCTGTGTGGAAATACAGAAAAGGAAAGCCACTGCCCAAGGCAGAATAGTGCTGCCCAAAGGGCCACCTCTCTCCCATCCATGCTCTAGGGCTGAGCCCAGACCTCACAGGTGCCCAGAGCCCATTCCCTTAGAAGAAGAGCACTGCCCCCCTCCCACGCTTCAAACCTGTCACCCTCTTAGAAAGCCCTTTGGCAGCTCCAGGTTCTCCCGGCAGCCCTTTGGACCCTGGTTGCTGCCCTCTCTTTCCTTAATCAGCTGAGAAAGCGAGGTTCCAAGAAGCTAAGTGACTTGCCCAAGGTCACCCAGCAGGAGGTACAAGGCTGTGAAGGGCAGTGAAGGGCAAGTCTGCTAAAGGCCATTCTCAAGGACTGGGCTTTCCTAGCGGCGCTCATCTCTGCCTTGTGCCATTCTCAGCACTTTCAGTTCATTTTACTGCTTGCTGTACAGCAGGGACTGAATGCTTAGGGAAAGAAGAAAGGAGGGGAGGAGCAGGGAGGAAGGGAAAGAGCAGAGGCGGGGAGAGGAAAGGGGGTGGGGACAGGAGCACAGGCGTCTCTAGGATGCGCCCTATCTGTGTGCCCCTAGGGGACTCGGAACACTCAGTCTGGCCAGATCCCCATCGCCAGGCCCAGACCCCACAGGCCCCAGCTGCAGGCCCCCGCCCAGCCAGACCAGAGGGGAGAATGGACAAGGGGCAGCCAAGAGCACAGAGTTAACCTGGAGCCTGGAGGAGCCACTCACGGAAGATGGGGACAACCTCAGGCTGGCTCCCTGGGGCTGCCGAGATGAGGGATGTGAGGGCCTCTGGCTGTGCCATGTGGGTGAATCCCAGGTGACCACCGAGGAGTGGGCGCTAGGATGTGGGCAGCCAGCGCAGCTCGTAAGGGACAGCTTCTTTTATATTGGTGTGTAGCTGATCAACCGTGCTGTGATAGTTTCAGGTGGACAGCAAAGGGACTCAGCCATGTACACACATGTATCCACTCTCTCCCAACCACTTCTCCCATCCGGGCGGCCACATAACATGGAGCAGGGCTCCCTGTGCTTGCTATACGGTAGCTGCGCTGGTTAGCCATCTTATTTGCTTTACAGTGTTGTCTTGGTTTCTGCCATACAACGACATGAATCAGCCGTAAATATACATATATCCCCTCCCGCCCTGCCACCCCTATAGGTCATCGCAGAGCACCAACCATTTTAAATACAGCAGTGTGTACATGTCGATCCCAAACTCCCTAACTATCTCTTACCCCCCAGGCAAATCATAAGTTCTAAAACTGGACAATTTAAAAGCAGCTTATACACAAGAAACTGATAATGTTGGTTGCTTTCGTGGAAAGACCTGAGTGCCTGAGTCAGGCCGGAGAGAGAGGTTTCACCACCACGCATCCTTTTGTACCTTTCCAATTTTATACCATGGGCCTAGATTACTTACTTTGATAAAATTTAATAAAACTACAAATAAAATAAAAGCAGGTGCCAGTTTCCTACCTGTAGAGGGAGAGGCAAAGTTCCTTTGAGGTGAGACTCTCATTTTGGAAGAGTCATCTGAACAGGCTTTTGAATTTAAGCAGAGGCAAAGCCAAAATCCCATCCCAGACAGAAAACTTGGGGGTGGTGAGAAGCAAAACTACCCCTACAGCCGACCTTAACAGTCTGCTCTCTGTAAGAAAAGTGACAACTCTCCAGAAATTATTTCTGTAGGGACTGGGCCTGAGACTGACAAGATGGGAGGAGCCGGCTTGGGTCGGTCCCCTCCCTCCTTTGCGGAGAGGAAGTGTCAGGAGGAGCCGCCCTGTAGATGGTGGAGTCCTGGGAGGTGGGGCAAGTGGTCTTGTGCTCACCATGTGGGCCTCGGGCATTAAAGGGGACAAGGGACCCCTCAAGGCTGCAGACCCCACAGACCTCTGGGAATGTGGCACCTGTCTGCTGAAAGTAAGGCGGGGGTAACATGCTGGGTAATCACTGAGGCCAGGCCTCTGGTGGAGGCCTCTTGCTTCCTGGCCCTTCCACAAGCAGGCAGTGTCAGGGCCAGGGTGGGGCTGGCACTCAAGCAGAGAAAGAACCTGCTCCCCTCCAAAGCCTGGGGAGAAGCTCTATGGCTTCAAAAGTGCTCCCAGAGAAATAGTGACTCACGGCCCAAGGGAATCAAAGCTTTTCTCACCCCAGAGGTTATTCGTCCTGCAACACAGGGATCTGGTGATGACAGATGAATCAGAAATACTAGTCTGAGAACAGCCAGCCTGTGTGGCTCAGTGTCAGAGGGCAGGCTAACCCCTCCCTCCTCCCGTCTGTCTCTTAGCAAAAGGGAGACTTACGCGTCTCACGCCCTCCCTTTTCCGGCCAAAGGAGTTCCAGTGCACCAGAAAACTTCTCTAAGCCTCAGCGTCCTAACCTGTGAATTGGGAAGAACTGTGCCCCCCAGCTAGGTGGTGGTGTGGGTGAGAGAGTGCCACTCAGCACAGGGCCGGCCACCAGCCCCTCCTGCTGGCTGGGAGGGTGCAGGGAGTGGCAGCAGCAGCTGCAGCAGCCTGGCATCCTGCGCTGTGGACTGGGCTGAGGAAGCTGGCACTCGCCCCTCGCTTGACTCATACTCCTCTTCCAGGTCAGGCCCACCAAAACCAGGACAGACACACAGCCCCCGCCCTGAGCCCCGGTGCTCCTTCCAGTGAGAAGAGTCTCCCCCCAAATGGCCATGTCAGCAGGGTTTGCTTGGCCAAGGAACCTGGGAGCTCTCTGTTACCTCTTAAATATATCCACAACCTCCAACAAGCTCTGGGGAGTGACCCACACTCTTGAGATGAAAATTCTCCTGGAATTTCCTGTCTGCAATGCATCATTTGGCAGACATACGTTCAGTACACCCCACCTTCTGTGATTCTCCAGTGGCTCTACTTGAGCCTGGAGTGGCTAAGTACATCTGGAATAGGAGGGCCAAGGGCTTGAATTCTGGCTGTGTGACCTTGGACAAGTCACCTAGCCTTCTGGGCCTCGGGGATGGCATCTATAAAATAGGGCTACTTCATGCAATCAGATTGACGCAAATAAATCACTTAACCTGAGGATGCCTAGTACATAAAGAGCTCGCAGATTCTCAGCTGTACCTTCCAAGAAGGCGGAGGCTGCTGGCACCTGGCATAGTGCTGGGCACACAGCTCAACCAGGCTTTACTTTTAAAAAGTGATTCCAGTGGAATAGCAGGCACCGTTCTTAAGGGAAAAGCAGCTCTAAAACTTCAACCCAGCAGTCTCTTCCCACCCAAGATTCCAGTCGCAGGCTTGGCATGGAGGCCCTTTTGGAGGCTCTTCATGCCCATCATCACTTCCAGAAGCTCCTGCCTCATCCAGGTTTATGAGTAGGGGTGGAGTGGGGGGGGGCAGTGGGAAGACGGGAGACAGAGGTTGGGGAGAACTCAGGGCAGGAAGCCAGGGAGCTGACCTGGCCCTGCTACCTGGGTGTGAGGGTCCCCTTGCAGGGCTCTGGGCACAAGAACTGGCAGGTGGGCAGCAGACAGCAAAACTCAGTGATGTCATGTTTTCCCAGAGTGACTCAACAGCTTGTCCCTGCGCTCTGAATGGTGTGCTGTGTGCTGTGGCCTTGGGACATCCTCATCTCCTTGCCTTCCAGGCTTGCCTGAATCTTTCCTTCCCTGTTACCACTTCTCTCCCAGCCTAGGGACCCATGGCTATTCCACCCATGCTCTGCTTCTGGCTGTGACCCCCCGGCCCAGGGGATGTCCCCATGCTGCCTCTGTCATGTCTCTCTAATCTCCATGTTGAAGAAAGACCTAAGCGCCAGACAGACCTGCGTTTCATTACTGCCTCTGCTTCTACCTGGCCGAGTAACCTTGAGCAGGTTACGCTACCTCTCTGAGCCTCAGTTGCCTCATCTATAAAATGGAGGCAGTGCTAATAATTCTGTTTTATTAGTTGTAGGTTGCTTAGTGAGAAGGTTTGTAAAGTGATTGGCATATAGCAGGTGTTTAGCAAACAGAAGGCTTGACCTCCAAAGGCCTCTATGATCTGACCTCAATTTACTTTGCTAGTTGCTTTAAAAAAAAAAAAGGATAATAGGTCACTCTTCGTTTTATTCTCCTATCACCCCCATGTAGTGGATACTGTTAGTGTCTCCATTTTACAGATGAGAACAGTGAGGCACAGAGAGGCTAAGCAGCTTGGCCATGGGTCACACAGCAGTAAGTGGGGATTGAGTTTCCTTATGCAGACAGCCTGGCTCCAGAGCTTGCACGTGTAGCCACCTCCTCCCTGCCTCTTCCCTGTCTCTCTCTCTCTCTTCTTCGTCCATCCTGCACATTGCAGTTCAGTCCAGCTAGACTCCTCACCCACCTCTGCACTCGGAAGCCCACCTGCTCCGTGAAACCATCCCCAGGTCCTCCCTCATGTGCACCTTTGCGGGCTCATTACCGTTGGACTCCAAGGTGGTTATTCGGGCCCAGGTGTCCTGCCCTCTTCTAGCCTGGAGGCACCTTCCGCCCGGCATGATGTCAGGCATGAGCAGGCACCCAAGGCAGGTGATGCCCTGGCCAGAGCACCACACGTGTGCTCCCTGGGTGGCGTGGAGGGGAGCCCAGCACTAAGGGCCCTACCACTTCCGTGAGGACAGCTCAGAGGCTGCAGCTGGAACCACCCCCAGGAGGCAGCCTGCCAGCTGGGCTTCTCTCACTCTGCTCAGGGAAGAGGGCTCACTCATGGGGGCCTCTGCGGCCGAGAGGGTTGAGTTTGAGACCCAGGAGAAGATGAATGGATGTCCGTCCAGAGAGGGGAAAGGACTGAGAACTGCGTGCTGTTAGGCCCATACTGCACAGTCTGCCTAACTCAAAAGGGTCTCTGGCAGGGTTTCAGGCCCATCCTCGGGATCCCAGCCCAGAGCCCACAGGGGAGTGACCACAGGAGGCCATCTACCCAGGGTCCCACTCTGCCGTTCCTTCCTGGCCCCATACAGGGCCTCTGGTCCATACCAGCGGCCCTCTCCCACTCACTGTGACTCCCACCACCTCGGCCCAGACTCAGATGCCCCCCAGCAGAAGCATCCTCTCCTGGGAGCCTGGGCACTGTCCCATGCCTCCTTCCTCCTGGGGCCCAGTGTCACACCCATCACTTGTGTTCCCCAGTCAGGCGTGGTACTCGGTGCCTGCCGGGGGCTGCACTGAACAGTGGACACAGGAGAACAAGGCAGACTCTGTCCTGCTCACAGAGCTCACTGCCCGGTGGAGACCACAGACCACGAAAGCGGCTGGGGCAACAGAGCAAGGCAGAGAGTGAGGATGGGGACGTGCAGGCAGCCGCAGAGAGGGCCACTGACCGAGGCTTCTAGAAGGAGACATCTAAGCTGAGGCCTGAGGGTGAAGGGAGCCAGCCATGAGAAAAGAAGGAAGGAGACAGTGTTGTGAGTAGGGTGTAGCGAGAGGACTGTTCTGCTGAGCCATTCTGCCCCTCCAGTCGAGGCTCCAGCAGGATGGATTCACCCAGGGTCAGGAGCACTGACTCTGGAGTGAGGCAGCAAGGCTCAGACCCAGCTCTGCACTCACCAGCAGCGGGGTCCCAGCAACTTCCCCGTCTGTCTGGTTCTGTCTGCCGGTCTGTACAACGGTGATCACACGGTACCTACTGCCAGAGCTTCCAGTGAGAACTCTGAGTGTGGGCCCAGACAGCACTAATTAAGCACAGGGTGTGCAGCTAACTGGTAGCACCAGTTATCTCCTGTGTCCCCAGCCCCGAGGCACCTGCAGCAGATGCAGAAGGAGGTGGAAAACTGAAAGGGCAGTGGTATCTGTCAAAGGAAGAAGAGGACGGGGTCCTGACCTCTGTGGTCTCAGAGGCTTTTATTTCTTTATCCTGTGAGGATAACCTCCCCTCCTGGTTCCAGGTTTGCAATAATCTTGGGCCTCTTCAGGCCTGTCTGTCCTAACCTGCAGATTCCGGGCCCCGGCCTCTTTCAGACGGCCCCGCCCACCCACCTCAGAAGTTGTGAAATGCTTTGCTGAAAATCAGTGCAGTCTCAGCCAGGGGGGTGGCCCAGTTTGTTTTCAAAATATTTCCTCTGATAGCGCTATTTTGGCTCAGACATGTTAGCACTTTGCAGAATCCTGCAGATGGCAAGGCAGCTGGAGCGGAGGGGAGGAGGGAAGCAGGGAAGAGAGTGGGAGAGGCCCCGGGCCAGTGCTCAGGTAGCTGTAGGGGCCCGCCTGGGCAGGGGCTCATGTGGCACGCTGGGACAGGCGCACACAGGATGGGATTGGGCCAGCCTGTAGCAGGGAGCTTTCAACTGTCTAAGCTGTGGAGCCTTCTTATGAACCAGAACTTTCCTAGGAAACCTAATATGTAGAACAGATAAATGGGGGAGAGGCCTGGAACCCCCCTCTATCAGGCCTCTGAGGGGTCCTTGAACTCCGGGGCTCCATGGAACCCAGTTTGAAAACTGATGCTGCTAAAGGAATCATAGCCTTCTCTGGGGGAGTTAGTGCCCACATTGTTCTAAAATAAAGATCTTCCTAAGGGAAAGTGAAATGATCGTTCTAATAAATTCTAATTCAAGCCTAGTACAGAGAATGCCACGCATCCTGAGAACAAGGACTCAGAAAGTGCAAAGTGACTGATCCCATTCGCTGATGAGTTTGTGAGCACCTCTCTGGGAAGTCTTGTGCACTTGGGCCTGAGTGTGTGGGGCAAAGAGTATGTGGTGAGCAATAGTTGGGGCACATTTCTAAACTCCTCACAGATGCAAATTCCTTTATAGCCTTATTACTTATAACCTATTACCATCCCCGTTTTCTAGGAAACTAAGGCCCAGAGAGGTTAAGCAACTTGTCCAAGGTCACACAGCTACTAAGCCATACAGAGGGCATTCTGGCTGTAGAAGATGTACTCTTCACTATCTCATAATGTGTCTTTTGGGATGAGTGTATCGCTGTGCTTATCTTTCTCTCTCTCTCTCTCTGTATGTGTGAGTGTACTCTGGCCCATAGTGATTTGTGTTAATCTGTGAGTATGTGGGTGTGCAGTCTCTTTTCCAACAAGACTGCAAGCCACAGGGCTTACCCCTTAACTTCCCTCTCAGAAGCCTGGCAACAACAGGACAAAGGGCTCTGGCGTGGAGGCAGGACCAGAGTCTAGGGGTGGTGCCCATTCCCCAGATCCCAGGGGGTTCAGTTTGCTGACCCGACAGGCACAGCCACAGCCACAACTCTGGGAAGCACCCCCTCCCCCGGCCACTCCCTGTGACTGAAGTGGAGCCCTGAACTGGCAGTCCCACCAGGGAGCTACCCCCATCCTAGCACCCTGGTTCTTCCCTTCTTACTGGACACTGGGTTTAGAGTGGGTCAGCTGAATCAAAGGAAGGTATTAATGTATCACGAGTTTACTTCCTACCCCTCCAGACAGAGAAACTTACAAGAGTGCTTGAGCTTCTTGAAAACACTGTTGTGAACTCACACCACCTAAAACTCACACCTCTAAACAAGGCCTAAGCTGACAGAACTTGCTCAAAAGCAAAGACCCTTGACATGCTGGTTAGTCCAGGAAGCCCCACAATGTAAACGGGGTTTTGAGGGTTTCTTCATATGTGAGCCCACCTTGGAGAAAATCAGCTTTGCTCCATCCACTCTAAACTCATGATTAAGATGCAAAGCTTCCTTAGATGTCACAAAATTGGAAAAAGCCCCACCATTCTTCATCATCAAAGTCAAACTCACCACGAGAGACCACCCTGCCTCGATGAGCAGGGCGGAGGCAGAGAGACTTGCTCGGACGGAGCAGGGTTGTGCCGGAGCCTCGGGCGGTCTCCTCTCCCACAAGCTCCTGTTGTCCCTAGCCACCAGTGTGCCAGCGTCCCGCAGCACGAGGACAGGCCGGAGGTGGGGGTGTTCCCTGACTTTTGAGGCTCCCAAAGGCAAGGAGGAGGGGCTGGACAGGGCAGAGGCAGGAAGGAGGGACCTGGTAAGGCAGCCAGTGAGCCAGGTGTAAGCACGGAGGCCAAGACAGAGCTTCCCAGGCCAGCTGTTTACTTGCGGCATTCAGGAGAGGCTGAGCTGGGGACTAACTGGCTTATTTATTTTCCACATTTCTCCCTTCAAGTCCTTTTCAGAGAGCCTTCTGGAATTCCACTGATAAATTTCCCAGAGCGTGAACAACCATGGTCCCTCAGCACACAGCCATCTTTGTGGGGCAGGAGGGTAAGGGGAGGCATGGAGGTGGGGCGAGGCATAGAGAAGGAGCAATGGGCCGTAGGGACCTGAAGTTACTGGTGCTCAGGGGCTCCCATGGCCTGCACGCCCCTCCTTCCAAGCTTGCAGAAGCAGGGATGTGCTGGGGTGTGCAGGAGCAACTGCCAGATTTAGGTCGATGAAGACGAAGGCAGAGGCCTTCAAGCACAGAACATAGTGTCCAGCCTGCCAGGGGCCACAAGCCATGGAACCTGCAAGCTCAGAGCAGGACAGGCAGCAGAGCTACCACCTGTTTAAGCATCAGACAAGAAAAGGGGACAAGTATTTCTGTTTAAAGAATGAAAAGGAGAGCTGTTTTCCTTTCCTCCTGCGTGACTTTGTGAAGGGCAGAGGCCCGCCTGAGCATTTCCACATGACTGATACCTTGGCTCCCTGCTTTATCACTTTCCAACAGAGGCGCTCACAGCCGCTCCCTGGTCTTCACCCATCCTCTGAGAAAGTCCCTAAGTACCTCCGTGTGTCACACACTGGAATGGAGCCAGGGGACAAAGATGCATAGCCCCACCCTTTGGATGGGGCAGCTCCTCCCCAAGCCCAGTCTCCCAGCTTCCATCCTGGACAGTGAGTCCACGCCGCAGTGAAGCAGGGAGAGGGCTCCAATATTTATGCCGCTCAGCACTGCAAGGGCTCTGGCACTCACCCAGGTGGGCTTCCCGTGGAAGGTGGGCAAGGCCGGCTGGGCGGTGCTTATCCTCTGCTCCTTGTTTAAGGTTGCCTGCTTTCCCCATACTATAAACACCTGTATCAGAGGCACTGGGGGTAGAGATGGGGGTGGGCAGAGCTGTGGCGACTCTGCCCCAGCAGGGGTACCCCCCTCTCAGCCCTGGGGCTAGGGAGATAGACACAGCTGTCGCTAAGTGCCTGGAAGGGAATCCTGAAGGCAGCATAACTCACATTTGTTGTTGTTGTTGCTAAGTCATGTCTGACTCTTTGTGACCCCATGAACTGCAGCATGCCCGGCTTCCCTGTCCTTCACTGTCTCCTGGAGTTTGTTCAGATTCATGTTCATTGAGTTAGTGATGCTATCTAACCACCTCATCCCCTGCAGCCCTCTTCTACTTTTGCCTTCAATCTTTCCCAGCATTAGGGTCTTTTCCAATGAGTTATTTCTTCGCATCAGGTGGCCAAAATATTGGAGCTTCAGCATCAGTCCTTCCAATGAATATTTAGGACCGATTTCCTTTAAGATGGATTGGTTTGATCTCCTTGCTGTCCAAGGGACTCTGAACCTGCACTTCCTTCTTAGCTTTGTGACCTTGGGCAGCCACTGCACCCCTCTGAGCCTCATTTCAAAGTGGAACAGTAACTGCTGTCCCTCTGTGGGGCTTGTGTGAGAAAGCATAAGCTGGGGAACAGACGAGCCATGTGGTTATCACAGCCCCGGCTGTCTCAGCTCTGCCTGTCCATCTCTCCTGAGGACCAGACAGTGCCAGGGAGTGTAACTCTCGTGGGGGTGTGTGGGGTTGGGGGGAAGGACCCGCCCCTGGATACTCAGGTGAGGGCCGATTTTCCTGTGTAATAGGAAAAGACCAGAAGGGGAAAAGAACATAGTAATCCATTTGATGATGTTTACCGGGCAGTTTCTCCCAAACTTGTGACTTGTGTGGTCACAGTGGTAGCTTTGTCCCCATTTCTCAGATAAGCAATGAATCATCTCTCACTGGAATTACCCCCATATCTGACCCACAATTGCTCCCAGGCCCCCACTGGTTCCTGACTCCAGATGCATATGGCTCTAGCAGCCTGATGCCACCTATCCTTTGATTTCCATGACCCACGGTATAAGCCAGGTTGGGCAGAGTGTGTATAAAAAGACGACTGCAGTCAGGGGCCCCAGGACCCAGTAAGTGCATCAGTGTTGCTTCCTTGTTGCTATGGAGAACCAGTTAGGGTCCTTAGAGGCAGCTGGGCTTGGTGGAAGCAGCATGGGTTCCTGAGCCAGACTGTCCAGTTTCAAATCCTGGCTTTGTTCCCTCACTAGCTGTGTGACCCCCAAAACATTACTTAACTTTTCTGAACCTCAGTTCACTAATCTGTAAAATGGTGATAAAATGATATTTATAGGGATGTAAAGTCTTACTGAGGTAATGTAGAGCTCGTGATTCACAGAAGACATAGTTCAGGTGGAAAGGTGATACTGGGAAGGGACTGGCTGCAGTGTTCCACCTGAAATTGGGGGGTGGCCAAACCCAGATCACTCTCTCCTCTGGGACCACATTCCTGGGTGCTGCCTACAAACTTTGCTAATTTCAGCATTAAGACCATTTAGATGCTTGAAATGCACACCGAACCTAGTGACAAAGGGATGAGGGTGGGGGTGGGGAGTGACACATTTCTTTCTGATTAGGCGGCCAAGTCGCCACCGCATCCTTGCATGTTCCCAGTTCCATGCCATTAGGGAATCAGTCCCAAGATTGCTTGCAATCCCAGTTCCGGGAACATGAGATGTTTCCACTCCTCTGGGAAGCTCACGCCAGCTGGTGCAGAGGAACCCACCCAGTACAGGGACTGTGACCACCCCTCCACCTGCTGCCACCACAGAACCAGGCCACTGCTGCAGGACCCTTCATGAGAACTCACCTCCTTCCAGGCCAGTAGGAGCCAGGAAGAAGATCCCACAACACTCTCCGCTTAGCCAAATGCAGACATGGAGCCTTTCTTACTGCCCCTCTTAGGGAAGCAGAGGCCAGTGTTGAAACTCCAGTCCCCAGTGCCAGCCCACAGGGCGCAATGGAATGTGCCGCTTGGGCTAAACGGATCAAGCAGGGCTCCCTGGAACCACTCAGGGCCCCCTCCTCTGCAGAAAAACCACTTCCAACCCAGCTGAGGCCACCTGGCTTGGCTCATAGAATGTCCCTAACACATATAAACTATGAGTGTCATTGTTCGACAAACAACCATTTATTGAGTACCAGCGATGTGCTTGGCACTGTACTAGATCTAGTTCAACCTTTGAAACATCCTGGAGTCCCAGGACACCAGGGCATCCAAAATCAGACACAACTTCAGGTGCAGTGAAAATAAGTAAGACTTCAGGACCGCCATCCTTTCTCCACGAACTCAGAGTCTTAAACATCCCCTACCACGTTTTACACACACAGGGCTGGAATCTCCTTAGCCCATCCCCTGGAAGTCCCTGTGAGGAAACACATCCGCTGGGGGGAAGGGTCTGTGCTTCCCTCTCAGGTCCTGTCACTGCCACCACCCAGCTGTCCAGGGCATCACTGCCTGCCAGGCTTTTCTGCTCACAGACCCTAACACTGGCGGGTCTGAGTTTATGAATCACTCCCTCCTTTCTCCCGGCCTCGCCTCCGGAAGGACGGCGCACACCCAGACACATCACCCAGACACTGAGTTTACACACCAAACTCACTCCTGACGAACCCGGAGAGCCGACTGCAATGTCTGGTTTCTCCTCCCCACTCCTCAGTCAGCCTCGAGGTCCTGGCCACGACTTTTCAAAGCCAAGGCAGCCCCTCTCCTGGCCAGTCTCGCTTTGGGGACGCCTCACTGTGGGGCAGCAGACAAAGACAGTGGATTTACTTGAGGGCTGGAGGACATGCTTGGTGTAAAAGATCCAAACGTTCACACTCCCAGAATTGTACAGTCGGGCTGAAGCGGTCGGTGTGGCGTGCATGCGCTGCCTGTGGCTCGATGGGTGATGAGCTGTGCCTATCAGGCAGTTGTGACTCTGGCTGCAGTGGGTCTGGAGGTGTGGGTGCCTGCGTGGAACTTGCCCTGAGCCGAGAACTCCCTCTCCCACCTTCGGTTTCTTCCCCTCTTCTTCCAAAGTTTGGCGCGCGCGCCCGATCAGGGATGGTGGGGGTGTGCACCACTGGGCTACCTCCCCCTAGCCCCTGCGACAGCTCCGGGGATGCGGTCGCCCTACTTACCCCGCCACGGAGCCTCCTCCAGCGGGGGCGGATCCGACTCTCCGAGGCTAGGGTCCGGCGCCGGCAGCATCCGCCCGCAACTTTGCCCTCCTCCCGGCAGGACCAGGCAGAAGCGGCTCTGGGACTCCAGTGCCCTCGTGGCCCCGGCTCTGCGTTCCGCCCCCGGAGGGACAGCGGCGGGGAGCAAGGGAGGCGCGGCCCCGCCGGTTCGCACGCCGGGCGGAAAGCGGCGCCAGGCGGGCGCCGTCCTGCGCAGCGAGCAAGCGGTCCTGCCTGGCTCCCTGCTCGGCCGGAGTCCGCGAGCGGCCGGCAGCCGCGGCAGATTCCTGAACCGCGTCCAAGGCGCCCGGGGAGCCCTCCTCCTCCTCCTCCTCTTCTTCCTCACCCCACCCAGCTCCCACCCCTGCGCCCCAGCAACTTGGGAAACGTTGGCGAAGTTGGCGCAGCTCTGGCTGCGCGATGGGCCTCTGGGTGGAAGCAAGGGAGGAGAGGGAGGAGCTGAGGTGGGGTGGGCGGCCCTCGCCCCGGCCCCCGGGGAACTGCGCTGGGCTGGACCCTTCCGTGGGTCTTTGTTCCCAGCGCAGCGCCTCAGCCCGCCTCTCCCCTGGGACTCTCTTAAAGACGCTGGGATCCCTACTCCCTCTCAGAGAGGCTGGGAAGAGCTCCCCTCCTGGGTTGGTAGGGGAGGGGGAGGGGGCTGGAGTTCCTCGTGGCCTCACCCTGCCAGAGCCCCTCAAGCCCTTCCGGCCTCCCATCCTATTGAATCAGAGTCTTTCTAAGCCCACGTTCCCTTTTGAGTTTATCATCAGTGTGTCTATCCCAAACTTTATTCCCTTTCTTTTCCCCTCTGAATTCGGCCCTGTGCTAACCGAACGCTCATCAACCAGGGTCAGATGACTAAAATTGCTTCTGTTAAGAACATTGTTAATGTAGTGCCGTTGCTGTTGTGAATAGCACTGTTAATGTACAAGAATTGCTGTTATTGACATCGTTAATGTATAAACTCAAGTGGTTTCTCCAGGGCAAGATACCTTAACAGACCACTGAGGCCTGGACCACCTGGCCAGAGGTGGTCCTGATTCTCAGAGACATCCTGACTCTCAGAACCTGGATGTCACAGAAAGTACAGGGGACTATATTCAATATCTTGTAATAACCTAGAATGGAAAAGAATCTGAAAAAGAATATATATATAAACACACACATATGTATATACACATACGTGTCTAACTGAATCACTTTTATACCTGAAACTAACACAACATTGTAAATTGACTACACTTCAACTTAAAGAAAGGTTAAAAAATGTCACATAAAAGTCCCAAGATGATGATTAATCCCAGCCTCTTGGTTGTTCTGCTTTATAACTCCCCTGCCTCCGGGAAAGACCAAGGGGAGTTGATCTGAGGCTTGTCCCCGACTTCCTTGCCGAGTGCCCTGCAGATAAACCCTGTACTTTCTTTCGCCACAACCCAGCATAGGTGTGTTGGCCTTGCTGCTTGTTGAGTGAGCAGACCTGAGTTTGATTCAGGAACAGTTTTGAGCACCAGGAAGCGACCACCAACTGGGACTGTTTTGTAAAAGGGAAGGAAAATAACTTGAATTTCTTTGTGTATAGGCTTTCACACTGTTGTATCAAAGTGAGCCTTTTGGAGCTGATTGGGCTTTGAGCCTTTTGGAATTGGTTTGTTCTTTATCTTTGTGTGTGTGTGTGTATTTGTTAGAGAAGGTGCACTTTTTTAATTGGTGGACATGGCAAACATTAATTTAGTACGTAAAAACAACCCTTCAGGATGCATCCTGCAAAACTAGACCAGCTTTTAGTTCTGATTCCATGACTAAAGCCCAAATTATTCTTATTATTATTGGTAACAGTGTGTGACCACAATATTCTTGAGACTCTGGAGAAAAATGCCCAAGGTTGGGCTCATTTGACAATCCAAAACTGATTGTGCCAGCTTGATAAGACATCTTTTCAGAATTCTGACCCTAAGGGAACAAGTTCTAGGAGAAACTTGCTTTTCTCTCCCTGTGCCTTGAGATGTGAATATTCTACCGGGGCTCTTGGGAACTCCTGTCTTATCTAGATATCTCCAATTCCTGAAACTGACAGGAAAAATGGGGGATAGGGGGGTGCCTTTTTAAACTTAACTTACTCCAACTGTTAGTTATAAACTAAACTGTTAGTTATCTGAGGTTACCCCACCCTTATGGCAGAAAGTGAAGAGGAACTAAAAAGCCTCTTGATGAAAGTGAAAGAGGAGAGTGAAAAAGTTGGCTTAAAGCTCAACATTCAGAAAACGAAGGTCATGGCATCCGGTCCCATCACTTCATGGGAAATAGATGGGGAAACAGTGGAAACAGTGTCACACTTTATTTTTTTTGGCTCCAAAATCACTGCAGATGGTGACTGCAGCCATGAAATTAAAAGATGCTTACTCCTTGGAAGAAAAGTTAAGACCAACCTAGATAGCATATTCAAAAGCAGAGACATTACTTTGCCAACAAAGGTCCGTCTAGTCAAGGTTATGGTTTTTCCAGTGGCCATGTATGGATGTGAGAGTTGGACTGTGAAGAAGGCTGAGCGCCGAAGAATTGATGCTTTTGAACTGTGGTGCTGGAGAAGACTCTTCAGAGTCCCTTGGGCTGCAAGGAGATCCAACCAGTCCATTCTGAAGGAGATCAGCCCTGGGATTTCTTTGGAAGCAACGATGCTAAAGCTGAAACTCCAGTACTTTGGCTACCTCATGCGAAGAGTTGACTCATTGGAAAAGACTGATGCTGGGAGGGATTGGGGGCAGGAGGAGAAGGGGACGACAGAGGATGAGATGGCTGGATGGCATCATGGACTCAATGGACATGAGTTTGAGTGAACTCCGGGAGTTGGTGATGGACAGGGAGGCCTGGCGTGCTGCGATTCATGGGGTTGCAGAGTCAGACATGACTGAGCGACTGAACTGAACTGAACTGAAACTGTTATAAACTAGTGAGTTTTCTATTGTAATACCTGATTCACAACTAAGTTAAAAATGAAACTATGAGATCTCTAGTTATGTCTGTCTATATGTCTGTGTGTACCTTATACATATGATGTATCTCTATTTACAGACCTTATTAACAAGATTAATGAGGTCTATTTAATTGGCTTAAAAGGAATTAAGCATTACATAAATTCTCAGAAATATAAAAGAAACCAAAGAAATTTCAGATTTATGTGAGCTGGGAAATATTCAGTATTATTGACTTTGGCATTTAGGTTAATTTTTGCTGGTTTAATCAGACATGTCCTTGGAGTCATCGACATAAAGTTTTTCTAGTACCTAGGCATACTGGAAGTCAAATAAGATCTGCTGCAAAATTTGTCAGCAAGAAAAATAACTTGGTGTGATGAAATTTTTTAAAAGTAAGTTAAATGTAAATGAGATGAGTTTTTTTTAAAGGAGAGCTCTTTAGGAATAGTTATGTTTTATGGCTGTCTACTTAAAAACAGTTTCTTCAGATATTTGGTACCTTGAAAATTTAGAATTTTGTTAAGTTAAACAGTATGTTTATTGACTAATGTACAAGTTTGCCTGTCTACAGAGTGTTAATGTAAAAGACAATACATAATTGCTTATTTCTTAGTTTTCACTAGAAATTAAGTTTTTTAAGACTTGAGAATTCTAATATATGAAATGAAAACTAAAGTTTAATAAGGAAAACAAGGAAAAGAAGGTATAAGAAATGAAAAGGCATTTTTTTTTTTAAGAGAAAGAAGGAAATTTAGTCCTAAAGCTGATTATTTCTAAATGGGGAAGAAAATAAGGGACAGATTAATATGGGTATAGAAAGTTGTGGAAGCTTTGCAAGAGGGAAAATTTCTTAAAAAGAAATTCTGTGTGTAGTCAAGACTAACTAAGATTAGAATTAGTTTAATTGAGTCAGTGAATTTTAACATTAAAGGTAAAATGGTGCAAAACCTCAGTTTGGTTTCTCTAATAAGAGAACAGTTTTTTTTTTTTTTTGGACTGTTGAGCTGCTATTGATAACAGATTGTAAGTTTCTTTCCAAGCTTTTAAGTTATTAAATTTTTTAATCTGCTTTGAAATCTTTTATTGTCACTTTGGTTAAATGATTAAGTATTGTTTCAATGACCTGTAATCCTATTTAACCAAGTGTGGTACCTCCTGAGCGTGGTGCAGCGCCCCCTGGGGTCCAAGGCTAGTGTGGTAATGGGCTTGGAGTTGGGACACAAACAAAAAAGCAAAAAGCTCAATCTGCACTTGACATCTGTCATTCTCAGTATGTGTAAATGAGAAGCCCAAAGAGGATTGAGAATGACACAGGACTTCCCGGGAACAGGTCCTCACAGGTGCAAGAAGTCAGAGGTCCCTGTTGATTGCCTGGGTCCAGACCATCCAAAGTCTCAACCAACTGGCAGCTGGAGGGAGCCTGGGCAGTGTTCCAGGCTATGAGATGAGACCTTGGTATCTCTTATAGCAGAAAAATCCGACTGGGTGCTTCCCTTACGTTGTTAACCTGCGTGCGTGCTCAGGCGCTCAGTTGTATCTGACTCTTTGTGACCCTGTGGACTGCAGGCTGCCAGGCTCCTCTGCTCTTTCCTTCTCCAGGGGCTCTTCCCCACCCAGGGATCGAAACTGCGTCTCCTGCACCGGCAGGTGGGTTCTTTACCACTGAGTCACCTGGGAAGTCCTGTGTTACTAACGGTGACCTGTGAGAGGGGATCAGATCCCAGCTCACTTCCTGGTTTAGCTCCTGGAACGCCTCCCTCTGCAGCTCTCTCTGTTGCTCTGCCTCACATCACAGAGGCTGGGCCTCTGCCCCTGAGTCCATCTGCAGGCTCTCCAGCTTGTTTCGGAGTAGATATCATGGCATATAGGTTTCTCCCGACCCTGTCCCTTTTCTCAGAGGTGAAGTCTCCATTTCAACCTCACAGATCTGTCAAAAAGCTATGTTTAACTGCACCTGCTGTTCTTATAAAGGAAGGCCTTCCTGTGGGACCTGCAGAGTCTGGAATTTTATTGCCAGAACTTTGTGATGCCCCCAATGGATACAAAGGTGGAAACATAGACCGTGTCACTACCAGATTATAGATAATGAAATTCTGTGCTACTGATGTTGGTCAGGGGTGAAGAGGGTATGCCCGAGTGGTCGCTGAGGAATTCCTGTTGAGCACATACTGGATATCGGGCCAAGAGAGGTGAACAAGCCTAGGCTCACCTTCTGGTTAGAGAAGGCAGACCTACATCTAAACAAGCACTAGTCAGTCCACGTGCTATGTGAGGTGAGGCTGGGGGTGGGGACACAGGTCTCCAGAACAAGAGCAAAGGCTTGCACAGCTCCAGGGGGATCAGGCTGGTCGTGGAACATGATGTAACTTTTGGCCCCTGGGACTCTGCAATGTGGCGGCCTTATTCCTGGAGCTGAAGACTGCAGGCCTGGGCTTAAGAGATGAGTGGAAATTCTACAGGTAGGAAAGAAGGTAGCGATGAGCTAGGGCCTCCTAGTTAAAGGGACCAGCAATTGAAAGAAACATAGGTGTGAACAAGTATTCACTCCTCAAGCACGGCAGCCGCCACTTGGGCCTTCAGTGAGGGTACCTTGGGTGCAAAAGGCAGAGGTAAAGAATGAGGGTCTGATCCAGGACACTGAGAATTTTCATTCTAAAATAGTTTCCAGGCTTAATGTTTCCCCACAGTTGCTCTGCTAAGAGAGTTAGTCTCTCTCTCTCTTTTTAATGATGTTTGAAAAATTGAAAGAACTTTCCAGGCCAGAGGCAGAATTGCAGGGTAGTTAAGATAGTGGGAGCCTGAGCACCATTTTAACCAAGCGATCTGATGGATGCAATAAAAATTCACGCTTAAAAAACAAGTGAAATAAAAAACTCTAAAAATTCACACTTTAAAAGCAAGACAAGAAAAATTTAAACAAAGTTTTCTCTGCTCTTTGGCGTCCTCTCTTCCCTCTAGCACACTCTGTATATCTGCCTTGCATGTTAACTAGACCTTGACAGTGGCAGAAATACCTGCTCAACCAGAAAGATACATTTTTGTCCTTGTGACACCAGTCATGTCACTCCTTAAAAGGCATCTTTCTTTTCTCAATCCTATAAAGGGTCACGGGGATCCACCACTCGCTTTGTATGTGCAGATATCTTTGGTGAACTTATTAAAATGTCAATATATCATTTCCTTTAAAGATGTTGACTGGTGCAGAACAGACTGGTCAGATGACCTGGGGAGATACTGGCCACATCTAAGGGAAGTTCTTAGTTAAAATACTTATTTATGACCTTATTAATATTAGTAGCTGTATTACTTGTATTCTGCCTATTTTACAAGATTCTTTTACAAGATTATGGTTTCTTGCATTTCCAAATGTGTCACTGATCCTCTAATAAAGATAATGATGACTAGGCAATTTGAAACAGTTGACCAAATATACAGTCCTGTAAGATCACGGTGCTAATAGTGTTAGCTCTAGATATGGGAGGAAGCAATAAAAGGGAACTGTTTCCTGAACCATAGCAGACTAGTAAGAAAGGCAGTCCAGAGGCTTTTGGTTGCTCTTAACAGGGTAATAGCACAGTGAGTGGCTTATCAGTGAAATCTTCATCTGACCTGGGAATGAGCATTCCTAAGGCTATGGGACACATTGGTCATGAAATGCCTCCCAAACTTTGGTCGAAATTAAGACTGAAAGAGAGGGGATTAAGAATCTTATAAAAAATGTTACCCACCACCGAGTTCTACAGGAATCAAGTTGTTATTGACTGCAGTTGCTGACCTACAGTACATGTTGAAATGGGTTCAGGGATCCGGATGAGGCACTTTGTGCCTCTAGGGAAACTGACGGAACTGGTCCTCAGATAACTGGATATGTTCAGGAAACATTTTATAAACTCAGGTTCTTGCATCTTCCCATACTTAGCAAAGCACTAAAGCCATTAACTAAGATCTTTGTTCCTCTGAATAATAGTAACCTTCTACCACAGCGTGGGCTTGGTTGCTGTGTACCCGCCTTGCTATGGTGGCCTCCCCAGAGAGTCCCAAAGAGTTCCAAACAGTTCTCAGAGCTCTTAGAAAGACTGTCTCTCAGATTATAATTCTCAGGTTGGCTCAAATAAAATTTTCCATGTCTTTCTTAGATTGACTGCTGATTAATTCTTTTCATCAACATTGACACAGGCTGAGGTCACTAATAATGGGACCCACCGACATCATGTGTCTCCTGATATGATGGACAGGAGGGAAGGACAACGTGTACAGTGTTCCTGCCCCCAAACCACATACATCACTCGAGTCTCATCGTGAGGAAACAGCAAACAAATCCAGACTGAGAGACATTTGCAAAAAACAATTAGCCTGTAATATTTAAAATGTCAGTGACATGAAAGATAAAGGAAAAGGCTGGGAAACCATTCCAGCTTGGCTTCTAAGCCAGCAGACAGGCTTCTGGTCTCCGGTTATAACCCCGCTTTTGCGTCTTATGCATCATCACCTCGCCTTGAATGTGCCTGGTGACTTGCTTCTTTTTTTTTCTTTTTTTACTGAAATATAGTTGATTTACAATAGTGTGTTAGTTTCAGGTATACAGCAAAGTGATTCAGTTTTTTTTTTTTTCCAGATTCTTTTCCATTATAGGTTGTTATAAGACACTGAATATAGTTCCCTGAACTATACAGTAAATCCTTGTTATCTATTTTATATATAGTGGGGTCTATCTGTTAATCCCTAAGTTATCCATCCGCCCCGCCTCCCCCCGCCCCAACCGTCTTTCCCCTTTGGTAACCATAAATTTGTTTTCTGTACCTGTGAGTTTGTTTCTGCTTGTCAATAATTTTTTTTTAGACGTATTTTTTTTAGTTTCCACATATAAATGATATAATACAATATTTGTCTTTCTGGCTTCACTTAGTGTGATGCTGTCTAGGTTCATCCATGTTTCTGCACATGGCAATATTTCACTCTTTTTATATTACATTGTATAAATACATCGTATCTTCTTTATCTGTTCATCTGTTTTATTTCTTTTAGTTTATTTATTTGGGGCTGTGCTGGGTCTTTGTTGCTGAATGCAGGCTCCCTGTGGTGGTGACAGGCTGGGGTGACCCTCTAGTGTGCAGGCTTCCCGTTGCAGCGACTTTTCTTGTAGAGCATGGGCTCCAGGCTGCACGGGTTTCAGTAGCTGGGGCGCAGTAGTGGCGCACAGGCTTAGTTGCCCCATGGCCTGTGGAATCTTCCCAGACCAGGGATGGAGCCCAAGTCCCCTGCATTGGCAGGTGGATTCTTAACCGCTGGACCACCTGGGAACTCCGATCCGTTCATCTGTTGATGGACACTTAGGTTGCTTACATGTTGATGACTTGCTTCTAATGAATAGAGTACAGCAGAGGTGATGGAATGTCACTGCTGAGAATCCGGAAGAATATGTTTAGATTACAAAAGACTGTGACTTCTCTCTTGCTAGCATTCTTTCTCTCATTCTTCTCAGCTTCCTTGGTCTGACGAAGCAAATTGCCAAATTGTGAGATCACCCAGTGGAGAGGCCAGTGTTTTAAGAAACTGAGGCCCTCGAGCCAGTAGACTGAATCCTGCCAGCAATCCCCGAGTGAGCCTGGAAGCAGATCCTGTCCCATTTGTATCTTAGGATCACTGCAGCCTTGGATGACACCTCAGCTGAAGCCTTGAGCCAAAGAGCCCAGGGAGGCCACATCCAGATTCTTGACCCACCGTAACGGTGAGATGTTAAGTTTTGGGGTGACTTGTTATGCACCTATTTACAGGTAATACAGCTACTAAATGTAATGTCTAATCTTGAACTGGATTCTGCAACTGAAAAAAAAATCAACAGGAAAGACATTATTTTGATCATTGACCCAATATGAATGGGGACTGAATGAATAATAATATTGTGTCAATATCTGATAACTGTACTGTTTTGTAAAGTGATACTTGATTCATTAGAGATACACACAGACATATTTAAGGTCATTCTACCACTTCCTCTCAAAGGTTCAGAAATAATAATAAAAATGTGCATTATATATAATTATATATAGCGTGTATATTATATAGAGAGTTTCATTTATTTATTAATTTATCTGTTGTGTAACAAACCACCTCAAAACTTAATGACTTAAAACAACAGAAACATTCTCCCCATCTTGTGGGAAGCCGGGCTCCTCACCCCACCTGGCATCGGCCGAGGCCACCCACTCTGCTGTGTTCAGCTGACAGGTGAGCTGCGCTGGGCTGGAAAGTCCAAGAGGCTTCACTCCTACGTGTGGCACCTTAGTGCTCCTCGGTGTGGCCTTTTTCTCCCCACGTGGCTGGCCTGGCTTCCTCCCAGCATGGTGCTTTCAGAGTAGTCAGGCCTCTTACGTAGCAGCTGCGGTCCAAGAGAGAGGAAGTGTAAGCTCCTCAACCTCTTAAGGGAGCTCAGCGGCATGCTGCCAAGGAATTGCCAAGCCACTCTTGGGATCTGGGACATCACCTCTTCTCTGGGCCAGGAAGAGGTGATTGGCAGTGACTCAGGGGAGAACCCTGCGGGCGAAGGAAGAGAGGAAGGGGAAGGATAAGAAGAGGCTTCCCCCACTGGAGTTAAAGGGCCCAAGGCCCATGAGCCTAGAGTAAGCTTTTCCCTCTCCCCACTCAGCTCCCTGGGCCCCCATCATTTTACCTTAAGAGCTCATTTAAAGATGTCAAGAAGTGAAGAAGGAGGAAGAAAAATGGCACTTATTGGGCAAAAAGTGCCAGGAGCTGTACCTAGGTTATGAATCCTCACAGCAGTCCTACAAAGAAATCGTCATTATCCCCTTTGCAAAGAAGAGATACAAGAGGTCTCAGCAGAGGAGGTGACTAGAACCAACTCATACTGCAAAGGTATTGGATGAAAGGATGTATTTGCTTCCTTACTCAACAAACATCTTTTGGTCCAGGATTGTGCCGGGCTTGGAACACTAGGATGAATGTTGTTTTTGTCAGCTATTGCTGCAGTAATGCTGCAAAACAAACATCCTCCACATCCCAACAAGAGGCATTTCTCTTTCTCTTTCCTAGGTGCACTGGGCTAGGGGAGTCAGCAGGGGTTTCTGTTTCAGACCTCGGGTTGGCTGGACTTGGGTCCAGCCTTTGGGTTGGGCTGCTCTTCATACCCCCATATTCCACATGGACCAGTGGCTAGCCTGGGGCACGTTTTTCTCAAGGGAGATCACAGGAACCCAGGGACAAAACAAACCGCCTGAGCACATTTAAAGCTTCTGCCAACATCACTAGCCAGGACAAATCCCATGCCCAACCCAAAAGTATAAAGGTAGAGAAGTCTGTTTATCCACCATGAAGCCACGGTGTTGGCATAGAGAGTGGATTCTGTGATGAGGGGAATGAATTGAGAGCAGGGAGCCAGTCTGCTGCAGGTGACAAGACACAGGCCTTGCCCTCAGGAGGCTTAACAGTCTAGTGGTGGAGGTGCTCATAAAGACACAGTTACACTACAGTGAGGGAAGTGTGGTGAGGGGGAGTGTCTGTGCACGTGTGTGTGTGCAGGCAGGCGCCGTCTGGGAGCATGGAGATGGTGGGTCCCTGCAGCCGGCTAGACATCTGGGAAGACTTTCTGGAGAAGGAGATGCTCAAGACAAATTCTAAAGGATAAAATAAAATAGGAGCTCTTGGTTGAGCTGGAGAGAAGTGACAGGGAAGCGAGGAAAGGCATTGCAGGCAGTCACGACTGTGGGCACAAAGGCATGGAGACCCAGGAGCAGGGCCGAGTGTGTAAGAAAACCTCCGTTGAGCTGCTCGCCGGAGGCAGGAGCCCAGCCGTGGGGGGCCTCTGTCAAGTGCTTGATGGCATCTTCCCTTCACCCCCAGAGCACTCCCCACCCTCCTACGTTGCGCTTCCTGCCCTGGGTCACTGGCCTGTACGGACTGCATCCAGAACCTCTCTCATTCTGGGAAGACAGCGGAATGTGGTGCTAGCCTCTCCCCAAGTTCTCCCTGTTACCGACTGAACCCTGTGCCCCTGAAATCCACATGTTGAAGCTCTCACCCCCAAAGCAACTGTACTTGGAGATAGGGCCTTCAGGTACATAATTAAGGTTCAGTGAGTTCATAAGGGGCCTAATCCAGCAGGACTGGTGTCTTTAGAAGAGGAGGAGACGCGAGAGATCACTCTCGGTCTCTCCATGTGCTCGCAGGAGAGGCCATGTGAAGACAGAGAGAAGGTGGCTGTCTTTAAGCCAGGAGGGAAGGTCTCACAGAAACCAGCCCTGACAGCACCTGCATCTTGTACTTCTAGCCTCCAAAACTGTGAGAAAATACATTTCTGTTGGTGGAACCACCCAGCCTGTGGTATTTAGTTACGACTCATATGCCACCCTTCCTGTCCCCCACCTGCAGAAAAGCAACTAGAATAAAGAAGTCAGAAGAGTAACAGACAACTTCCACAGCAAAGCTAGGTGACATTACCCATAAGCGCAAAGTACTGATTGGGTGGGGACAAACCGCCGTTACTAGACTTACGTGATACTGGTTTCTCTGCAGGAGAAAGCAGAAGGAAGACACCTGGGCTTCTGAGGGTCCTGAGAACAGTTGGATTCTCATATCACCAACTTGTACTCAATCGCAGGCCAATTCAAAAGCAGCTGAAACTAGAAAATACTTCTGCAGGGTCCAGTTTGCATAAATATGAGTGCCAGGGGACTGCTGTGCAGTGATGTCTGATGATGCTGAGAACCATCTGGGTCCCATAAACTCATTTTTGCTTCCCCTGTACACTCTTTAAAAAAAAAAAATTAATTAATTAATTTATTTTCATTTTAAGAATTTTTTTAAAAATTTAAAAATTTATTTATTTTTTATTTTACTTTACAATTCTGTATTGGTTTTGCCATACATTGACATGAATCCACCACGGGTGTACATGCATCCCCTATACACTCTTAAAACTGATAGGCTGAAGCCCTCTTTAATGACAAAGTCCCACACTGGGGCTTGGAGAGTAGAATCCAAACTAATCAGAACAGGAACACTAGGGACAAAGAAAGAAAAACTCCAGACAAAAATGGGGTTGGAGGATGGAGGATGAGGGGATCCCAAGAAGTACAAACGTGTGTGTGTGTGCATGTGTGTGTGTGTTATATAATATACACACATTTATATATGTCATTACTGAGGCAGATTTTATTTTCCAAAGATGACTGCAAAAATCATCTCCTCATCCCACATGCCCTTCTTACAACATGCCCTTGACTTTTGTCCCTTTAAGTGGTGGGACCTATGTACCTGACTGGAACTTTGTGACTGATTTGACCAATATAGTACTGAGAAGGTAGAGACCACGTGGCTTCCAAGGCTGCTCAAATGCCATGCACGTCCACTTCTTTCTTAAAATGTTCACTCTTGGGAATCAGCCACCGTGCTGTGAGGAAGCCCAGCGAGCCTCATGAAGAGATCACAGGTAGGTATTCTGGCAGACAGCTGGCATCCAGCACCAGGTAGGTGAACGGAAGAGATGTCAGATGGCCCAGCGCTCTGAAGTCACCTCCAGCTGGTGTTCCAGCCGGGACCCCAGGCATCATGATGTCAGACGTGCCATCTTCACTGTACTCTTTGTGAATGTCTGACCCACAGAATCCATGAACACAGTAAAGTGGTTGTTTTATACACTAAATTTGGGGCGATTTGTTTTGCAGCAGTAGTAGTGAGAACAGTCACTTTGTAAACTCAACAGAATGAGGAGCTAAAGATCCATGAAGCTAGAAAAATAACCTTACTCACCTGATGTCTCCTAAAAGTACTGGAAAATTCCTTTTACTTTAAAAAGGAGCATCAGGAAGGCATCAAGGTTGAATCCTGAGTACAATTATGAGAAAAAGAACAATGAGTTGTAAAATAACATATTCCACAATTAGTAAAGGCACGTGTCAGAAAAACATGTCTACAAAGGAGGGGAAAACTTCAGATTTCTAAAAAATTAGAGAAAAAATTTAAATGATAGAAATTATGAAATTAAAACATAAAGTAAAAATAGCTCAGAAGTCAGGTGATTAGGGAAAAAAATATTTTGAAAAGGATGATGATAAAGTCAGAAAATAAATATAAAAGAACAAGAATACATTTCATAGATGAAGATGAAAAGAAAAGGAATAAAAGAGAAAATAACCATAATAGAGAATATTTTTCAAAGAAAACTAAGATAGAGCATTTTAAAAGAGAGATAAAGACATAAAAAAAAGATTTGCAAGTGATAGAGCAGAGAAAATACAGAAAAGGAAGAGTCAGCATTCATGTAATAGGAATTCATGAAGAACCTTGAAGTAAAGCAAAGCAATGGGACAGAACAAATACAGAAAACTATAACTCAAGGAAATGTTCCTTACAGAGAGCCTGGCCTGAAATTTCATACAGAAGAAGCATACCATATACCTGGGCAAATCAACTCTGAGACTTATATATCTAGGGCTTTAAAGGAAAAAAAAAAATTAGAATACAAGCAAAAAGACCAAATTACTTATAAAGGAAAGAAAAACAAGTTGTCATCTGACTTCTCAACAGCAATGCTTTATGTTCCAGGACAATATAATGACATATTTCAGGAAATGTGAACAAAAGATTTTTATACTGAGTGAAATGGAGCTTCAATATAAAAGCTGAACTGTTATGAAAATGGAAGAACCCAAGAAATTTTGTTCCCTTGAGCTCTTTCTGCATAATCCAGGCTTCAAAAAACCAAAAACACTAGTGAATCATTGATATTGTCTTGCCAGTTAATAATCAAATAAGGAATCATGGAGTTAAATATCACCGTTTTGCATCCCTTATGAGTTAATGGGCTTCCCTGGTAGCTCAGCTGGTAAAAAATGGTTGCTCACCTGGCTTCCTGCAATGCAGGAGGCCCCATTTTGATCCCTGGCTTGGGAAGATCCCCTTGAGAAGGGATAGGCTCCCCACTCCAGTATTCTTAGGCTTCCCTGGTGGCTCAGACAGTAAAGAATCCTCCTGCAATGAGGGAGACCTGGGTTCAATCCCTGGTTTGGGAAGATCCCCTGGAGAATGAAACGGCAACCCACTCTAGTATTCTTGCCTGGAGAATCCCCATGAACAGAGGAGCCTGGTGGATTACGGTCCGTGGGGTCACAAAGAGTTGGACACGTCTGAGTGACTTTCATTTTCACTTTCGATGAGTTAATGGATCCAGGCATTGATCATCTGTGACTGGTAATAATGCAAAAAGAAATATCATCAGACATTGTGCATGCCCTGATAGAAGAATGAAGTATCAAATATTAAATAGAATTGTCCAGAAAAAGAAGCAGAAGAAGAGGGAGCAAGAGGAGAGGGAGGGGAAGGAGAAATGAACTTGGATCTGATCAAGCCGATAATCTACCTACCAATTCAAGGAAGTACAGTGACAAAGGAACAGGGTTAGAAGGATACTACCTTCAAGACCGGCACAATCCAGATTGTGGAAAATTCTGCAGATAAAAGACACAAGTTTTCCAACAACAACTAAGTGAAAATTGCAAAGAGAAAAATCAGAGATGGATAGGAAACTTGTAAATTAAAATAAATTGAAGGGAAAAAAGCAACCTAAATCCATAGGAATCAAACACAGTGTATGGGATTCATTTGGATCCTGATTCAAACAGTCTTCCTAACAAATGTATAAAATAATTGGTGAAATGTAAACTTGGACGGCATCTTTGATGATTTAAGGAACTATTGTTAAATTGTGAAGATGGGATAGTAGTATTGTGGTACTATTTTTATAAAAAAGAGTTCTTAGAGAGTTACATAGTGAAATAGTAACAGATGAAATTTCCTCCCAAATATCTGGGCTTCCCTGGTGGCTCAGAGGTTAAAGCGTCTGCCCGCAATGCGGGAGACCTGGGTTCCATCCCTGGGTTGGGAAGATCCCCTGGAGAAGGAAATGGCAGCCCACTCCAGTATTCTTGCCTGGAGGAGCTTGGTGGGCTACAGTCCACGGGTCACAAAGAGTGGAATATCTGAAGAGGAGGAAGGAGTGGGTGGGAGCAGAGATGAAACATGATTGAGCATGTGTCGATAAGTGTTGAAGCTGCTTCCTTACAATAGTCGCTTTATTTTATATGTGTTTGAAAACTTCTTCAATAAAACGTTCAGCAGAAGTCTCCCTGTGTCTGCTGGTACTTGATATCAGGCAGATGAGGAGGGGAACGGGACACACAGTCTTCCAGGCAGAGAGACCAAGAGAGGGAAGAGCTGAGAGGGGAAGGGAGAGTGGCCAGGAGCCCAGATGGGGAGAGCATGGTCAGCGGGGAGCCTGGAGAGTCTCGAGTCTCCCCGCACAATGGAGTGTGCACCTTCTTTTTTTTCTTATTGAAGTATAGTTGATTAACAATGTTGTGTTAGAGTCTGGTGTACAGCCAAGTGATTCAGTGATATATATATATATATATATATACACACACACACATATTCTTTTTCATATCCTTTTCCATTATAGTTCACTACAAGATATTGAATATAGTTCCCTCTGCCAGTAAATCCTTACAACTTACCTGTTTTATTTATAGCAGTGTCTGTTAATTCTAGACTACTACCTTATCCCTCTCGCCAACCCTTGCTTTCCCCTTTGGAAACTGTAAGTTTGTCTTCCAGGTCTGTGAGTCTGTTTCTGCTTTGTAAATAAGTTCACTTGTATCATATTTTGGATTCTACAGGGAAGTGATGTCATATGGTATTTGTCTTTCTCTGTCTGATTTACTTCTTAGCATGATCGTCTCTGGGTCCATCCCTGTGGCTGCCAGTGGCAGTATTTCACTGTTTTGTATGGCCGAATAGTACCCCTTGGGTATCTGCTCCGCATCTTCTTTATCCATTCCCGTCGATGGAGCCTGTTTCCACATCTTGGCTGTTGTGAGTAGTGCTGCTGTGAGCGTGGGAGTGCACGTTCTCTTTTTGAATTAGAGTTTGGAGCGTGCATCTTCTTTAAGGAGTAATGGGGAGGAATGGCAAGCTTTCAAGTCGAACAGTGGCCCAACCAGATTTGTTCCTTGGGAAGGTCACCATTGCTGCAGTAACAAGAGTTTGGCAGGGGGAAAGCCACTCGGCATCCAGGCAAGGAGCAGGTGGTGGCCTGGACAGCTAGTGGCAGTGGGGATGGGGCTGGTGGACCTAGTCAGGATCTGATGAGGAGATGGAGTGAGAGGGCCTCCTGCCTGATTGGATGTGGAGGAAGAGGGAGAAGGAGGGTGGTGATAAGACAGAAGCCCCCTGGTGCCAGACCCTGGTCTAAGCACCTGACTTAATGAGCTTATTTCACCTTCGCACAGACCGTCTGTAAGGCTGTTAGCGTAACTGACGCCGTCTTGGGCCTGTTGAATTCCTCTTGTCCTTCCACTGACCCTACCCCAGCCTGTACTGCCCAGTAAATCACTTCTCTGTCCGCAAGGGTTGGTAGTTAATAAATACTGTTTAATAATCATTTGGACCAGGTGACCGCTATGCCTTGTTAGTCCCCAAACAATGATAAAGTCCTGCCCCCACGAGACAAGTTACCCATTCATGAATCTTGACTTAGGAATGCATGTCCTGTTTCCAAACATATACTGTCATACCTTAGGTTAACTATGAAACTGTCTGAATGGGCCTTCGGCGGCGCAGAGGGCAGCTGTGAATGCCCCCAGGTCATTGTCTGCCCGATCCCACCCTGAGAGTAAGTTATCCTGTGAGAACAGATCCGTTGATGAGATGGAGCTGCCTGCCTCATTTTTCTGTCTCAAGACCCCTTTCTTCTCAGTTCAGTGGCCATTGCTATTCTCTCCATCCTCTAACACCGTTTGAAGAAGATGACTGTTGTTGCGTCTGGGTTCCTAGAAAGCAAAGCCTGAGGCCAAGAGCTGATGCCCATTGCTGTGTTAGGAAGAGTGACCCCAGGGAGCAGGAGGGAGGAAGGGATGGAGGTGAAGCAGGGAAGGAGGCAGAGTTGAAGCCAAGGTGTGTGATCCACCTGGCTGCCTCTGGGTGCACTTGAACGATTGCCCTATCCCCAGGGGTATCCTTTAAGATGGCATATAAAATGCAACTCAGGACAGCTGGACCAGGAGGCATAGGAGGGAGAATTTATCCACAAGCCCCTGTTTCTTATTGGCCAGTGTCCACCCCAAAGGGCTGTACACACACACACACACACACACACGTACACACACACACACACACACATGCAGAGCCTTAGGCATCCCACGCTTTGATGGCCTCAGGGAAGCCGCAGGACAAGAGGCCAGATGCGTGCAGTGTGGTCACGAGGCCAGGTGCCATCAGGTTCCACCCTGTAGGCGCTGATCACGGTGCATGCAGAGCTCATTGCCGCTTCAGTGCTTAGAGTAACATAGAGGCCAGGAGCCTCTCAGGTGTGTCTGAGACCACACCCCAGCATCCTTCACAGCACACACCATCATTATCCCCATTTTAAAGGTGAGAAAACTGAGGTCACCCAACTAGTCGGTAGCACAGCCAGGATTCAACCCCCCACCCCCACCCCCATAGTTCGGCTCTAAAGATTGCATGCCTTTTTTTTGAAGGGGAGGGAGTGGCCCTGTATCAGGTCTCAGCTGTGGCTTGAGGGAGCTTCCTTTATTGTATAAGGTCTCTTCCTTATGGCTCACAGACTCTCTAGTTGTGGTGTGCAAGCTCAGCAGTTGCGTCACACGGGCTCCAGAGTGTGTGGGCTTCCGTAGTTGCTCTGAGGCACGTGAGATATTAGTTCCCCGACCAGGGATTCATCAAACCCAAGTCCTCTGCATTGCAAGGCGGATTCTTAACCACTGGACCACCGGGGAAGTCCCTAAAGATTGCATTCTTATCCATTATATTGAGCTGAATCTCAGAGGCAGCGGCCCCACACCTCCAGTTTTAGTGGGCCTGCGGATTCCAAAGCCTTCTGGGGGTGTGAAGGAAATAGAGCCACCAAGATAGACTTAATTATTGGGGAAGAAGGGCTGTAATGTGATAAATATAATTAATACTGCTGGGTATGATATATGAACGTTGTTAAAAAGAGTAAATCCTGAGTTCCAGCATAAGAAAACAATTTTTTTTTCTTTAATTTTGTATCTATATGTGATGATGGATGTTCACCAAACTTGTGGTAATCACTTCATGATGCTGGTAAATCAAATCATTGTGCTGTACACACTAAATTTATATGGTGCTGTGTGTCAACTACATCTCAATAAAACCAGAAGAAAAAAAGTGTTGAAATGATTAGGGGGAATTTTTAGTGATCCAGTAGTTAGGACTCCATGCTCCTACTGCCAAGGGCCTGGGTTCAAACCCTGCTCGGGGAACGAAAATCCTACAAGCTGCAATGCATGGTCAAAAAATTTCTTTTTAATTAAAAAAAGAGAAAAGAGTAAGGGGAAAAGGTGAGCAAAGAAATACATATTGGAAAATAGCTTTGCAATTTATAATTAACCACTAGTTCATTTAACAAATCTTTACCATTACATGTTCAGCCCTATGCTCGATGCTGGGGAGGCAGAGGTAAAACCAGTGCACTCTCTCTGCTGGGGAGCTTGCATACTGGTGATAAGACAGACATGCATTAAGCATTCCACAGCAAGGAAATCAGTTCTGCTACCTGCTGGCCATGAGACCTTTCTTTGCCTCAGTTTCCTCATCTTTAAAATGGGCCAGTAGCAAACTCTGCAGCATAGGTACTCAGCATGGTGGCTGACACAGAGTGTGGTATGTGGGAGATACAGAGGGAACATCCCTTTATCATCAGGCCCCTTGTGTTCCAGATCAGCAGCTCCTGTATCCTCCGTTTCCCAGCCTTGAGCACAGTGTTCCAGCTACCCCACCTCCCTGCCAAACAATCGGATGCCTGGCATTCTCTCTTTTTTGTGATCTTGATCAGAAACTTGGTCAGCAGATCAACCCTGAAGCCCTGGAGGCCTCAACCCGCTTGGAGTCTCTCTCCAGGGCTGGCTTAGGCAGTGAGGGGTTGTGGGCTGGTGGCATGCTATTCAGAGATGCCTACAGAAGGGAAGGCAAGAGGCCAGTTTCCCATGTGGTGAGAATGCTCATGGGGACAGGGAGTCAGGTGAAGAGCACAAAGGACTGTGTGACTCTTATTACAGGCCTGGCAATGGGATACCCACCTTGGGTCCAGGCTGGCCAAGTGTATGCCTCCTTAGCTGTGGTGGGAGGAGTGTTTTATACAGGGATTGGCCAGCTTAGTAACTCCCACCCTGCGGGAGCACTTTGAATGGGCTCTGCTGCCAGACTCAGAAATACTGAAGTTTCCCGCCATCCACTCAGATCCCTTTGCTTGAAACCTCCCAGGTCGGAGGTGAGAGGGAAGAGCAGAGGTGGTTAGCAGACCCTTTTGTAGCCCCTCCTTCGAGGGCCTCTACCAGGAAAGCCTGGGACTGGAGGCATGCTCTGTCTCTCAGTCACGTCTGACTCTGCGACCTCTTTGTCTGTAGCCCATCAGTCTCCTCTGTCCATGGGGTTTTTCAGGCAAGAATACTGGAACAGTTTACCATTTCCTCCTCTAGGGGATGTTCCTGATCCAGGGATTGAACCTACGTCTTCGCCGTCCTGCATTGGCAGGCAGATTCTTTACCACTGTGCCACCTGGGAATCCCCGGAGTGGAGGACCTGGGTTCAAATCCTAAGCTCAGCCTCTAGCTGGCTTCATCTGTCACATAACCTCGCTGAGCCTGTTTCTTTGGCAGGATAGCAGGATGGAAAAAGCACCTGTTTTGGAATCAGGCAGATCTGGGTCTGACTGTAGACTTCACCCTAGAATTTATTCAACAAAGCTTGTTGATTTCCCGAGTGGGCCCTTCCTGTTCTAGGTTCGGGGATTTGGCTGTGATCGAAGCCACCCAGATCCCTGTTTTCAAGGGGCTTACAGTATGCAGGCCAGGGACTATCAAACAATGTAATGGAACAAAGTAGAGTGTGGTGTGATGTGCCATTTAGGCATAGCACGAAGAGGTGAGTGCTATGAAGAACTATAACTCAGGGCAAGGGACAGAGAAGGATTCTCCCGGGGGAGGTTACTTTAGGTAATGTGCTCAGAGAAGGAGCTCTGGCCCTGGTAAAGCTCCTGGCCCAAATCTGAGCCTCAGTTTCCTCATCTGTGACCTGGAATGAAGCACGCCCACCTCCCGAGGGTCAAATATCATCACAAAAACCTTTGCCACCCAGAGTAAATGATGCCAGAAAAAAATGGCATATTTTTAAGCCAAAGACTCACTACCAGTGACGTGTGTCGGGGAAAGACAGTGAGGCAGATGAACTCATCCATTTTCTGATGTTATTTCCTTTCTTTCTTTTTCATTAAGGTTTCTGTGTATGTTGATGTATTAATACTCATTAAATAAATGAAAATCTGCCCCTGCGAAACCCCAGATGGAACAACCTCAACCATTTTGGGTTCTCTGTAAGTCCTCAGTAGCATCTGGATCCCTTCTTATGGGCAGTTAGAGGAGGCGCACGATGGAAGTTGAGTTGTAGTGAAATAGCGTGACAAGCACACAAAGGGTTCCTGGAGTCATCTTTGTGGCAGAAGAGCAGCCCCGTCACAAATGCCAGGCCAGGTCAGTGGGGAGCCAAAGGCCACCCTACGTCTGAGCTGGGTATGGGGCTGCTCCTGCCAGCCCACACTCAGCTCCAGTCCTTCCCCTGTGAGAAGAGATGTCACACTCAAGCTGGCCAAGCCCAGTTTAAGGGTGGAGAAGAGGCGGATGCAGAAACTGCAGAGGCCCAGCCTCCTCCTGCCCCAGTTTTGACACCACGGCACCAGGTCCCGACCCTCACTGCAGAAGAAAAGCTGGCCACCGAGCGTCACCGCAGCGTGCGTCGAGGGGCCATTGTAAGGTCCAGGGTGTCTGCTGGGAAATTATAGTGCAGAGGTGGCTAGGCTCCCAAATGATGGGGCTGCCAGGCTAACTGGTAATTGGGACGGATAAAAATAACCTATGGCCAAGGGCAGGAGGCAGGGAGTGGGATCTCCCCCTTGGAGAACCGGGGCAACAACAGATGTGGCCTCTCAGACACTGGCGGAAGGGCCCCGATCCCTTCTGCACGTAGCTTGCTGCCGCATTGGCTGCCAGGAAGCCACGCTTTTGCCCTGAGTCTGCGCCAGAGGGCCTGCCCCCAGGGTAGCCTCTGTTACCCAGCCTGACAGCAGCTGACTGTCACTTATTCACACATAATCTTGGTAAGAAACAGAATGGAAAATTATAATTCTGGGTTATTTTGCTTTTGTCCAATCTTAGGTGTCTGATATTAAAAAAAAATACTTGAGATATTTTAAGTCCAGTTTATACAACTTGTGTTTTGTTTTATTTAGGAATGACTAGGAAGGAAAGGGGCCTCCCAGCTGGTGCTAGTGATAAATAACCCACCTGCCAATGCAGGAGACATGAGATGTGGGTTCGATCTCTGGGTTGGGAAGATCCCCTGGAGGAGGAAATGGCAACCCACTCCAGTATTCTTGCCTAGAGAATCCCATGGACAGAGGAGCCTGGTGGGGTCGCAAAGAGTTGGACACGACTGAAGCGACTTAGCGCGCACGCAGGAAGGAAAAGTTTCTATGCATTAAATTCCCTGGGAGTCAGGTGCAGTGGTGATCCAGTAACTTGCGTTACTGGTGCCCAATTCTAACTCCTGCTCAGCTCTGTGTGAGTTTTGGGGCTCTGGGGTGCCCCTTCCTAGGGCTTCAATGGAAGCCAGAGGAGATGGCTAGGCTGTTAATGAAGGCAGTTTGGACATCTCTTCGTCGTCACCTATTCCAGCCCCTTGTGAATCTGTCAGGGCGTACGGCTTCAGAACGCTGGGGCCAGCTTCCCAGGCTTGAGTGCGGTAAATGTTGCCTGGTGCTGCCGCCTGGTGGCCATTTCTAGGAGAGCAAAGAGTCGGACACGACTGAGCGACTGAACTGAACTGAGTATCGGTTTCCTTGACTCTTGGGTGCTATGCTAGAATTGGCCACCAGAGGGCAGGATTCTCCACACTAGGCATCTGGCTGAGGTTCCCCTGTGGAATCCCAGCTTCATGAAAGTCGATTAAAAAAAAAAAGCATTGAACTGTAATTCTTTTTTTCAATTGAAGTACAATTTACTTTATAAGAGTTTCAGGTGTATAATTCAGTGATTTCATACATTGCAGTACAATCACCAGGATAAGACTATTTGCCCTCTGTCACCATTCAAAGTCATTACAATGTTTTGAATGTATTTTCTGTTGTACATGATATTCTGTGACATAATTATAAGTGGAAGTTTATATTTTTTAGTCCCACTTAAGGTATTCCCCTCATTGCCCCTGTCAGCCCACCACCAGTTTTTCTCTGTATTTCTGAGCCTTTTTCCATTTTGTTACGTTCACTTTTTTAAAAAGTTCCACATATGAGTAAAATCAGAGTGTTTTTATCTTTCTCTGTCAGGTTACTTCACAAAGCATAATACCGTGTAGATGCATCCATGTAGTTGCAAATAACAAGATTTCTTGCTTTCTACATTAAGTAAGGTTTGAATGTCTGTGTGTGTCTCTGTGGACTTCGCAGGTGGTACTTCCGTAAAGATCTGCCTGCCAGTGGCAAGGATGCAGAAGGCAGAAGTGAGGCATGTTCACTCCCTGGGTCAGAAAGATCCCCTGGAGGAGGAAATGGTGACTCACTCCCGTATTCTTGGCTGGAAAATTCCGTAATCAGAGGAGCCAGGCTGGCTGCACTCATGGAGTCGATAAGAATAGGACACGACTGAGCAACTGAGCGCACACACACGTGTGTATGTGTTCTGCTGTGTCCAGTTGCTCAGTCGTGTCTGACTCTTTGAGACCCCACGGACTGCAGCACACCAGGCTTCCCTGTCCTTCACCATCTCCTGGAGCTTGCTCAGACTCATGTCCATTGAGTCGATAATGCCATCCAACCACCTCATCCTCTGTCGTCCCCTTCTCCTCCTGCCCTCAGTCTTTCCTAGCATGAGGGTCTTTTCCAATGAGCTGGCTCTTTGCATCAGGTGGCCAAAGTATTGGAGCTTCAGCTTCAACATCAGTCCTTCCAATGAATATTCAAGATTGGTTTCCTTTAGGACTGACTGCTTTGATTTCCTTACCGTCAAGGGACTCTCAAGTATCTTTTCCAACATCACTGTTCAAAAGCATCAGTTCTTCGGTGCTTGACTTTCTTTATGGTCCAACTCTCACATTCATACATGACTACTGGAAAAACCATAGGTTTGACTGTACAGACATTTGTTGGCAAAGTGATATCTCTGCTTTTTAATACACTGTCTAGGTTTGTCATGGATTTTCTTCCAAGGAGCAAGTGTCTTTTAATTTCATTTAATTTCATGGCTGCAGTCACTGTCCTCAGGGATTTAGGAGCCCACAGCTCCATTTTCTGTGCCTGTATGGATGACACAGGTGGCTTCCATATCTTGGCTATTGTGAATAGTGCTGCCAAGAACTCGGGTGTGTATTTATCTTTTCAAATTAATGGGAGTTTGTGTGTGTGTGTGTATGTGTGTGTGTAGAAACACAGGATTGGGTCACACGGTAGTTCTACTTTTAATTTTTGTTGTAATTCCCACGCTGTTCCCTCAGTGACTGCAGGAATTTGCATTCCTACCAACAGTCCAGGACGGTTTCCTTTGCTCCATGTAATCACATGCTTGTTACTCCTCGTGTCTCCTAGTCTTTCCTGTCCTGCCACAGCCCTGGGCCACCAACTCTACCTAGACTCTGCTTCCTCTTTTATTTTCTATCGCCCAGTTGTCAGTGCGGTCACCGTGCGCATCTCCCAATTCAGTGTTCCGTGCTTCAGGATCCCTAAAGACCAAGGCCAGCTCCTCCCCGATTTCCCAGGCAGGTGAAGCCTGCCAGTGCCCCCGGACCCTGCGCTTCCCTGCCTGCCTCCCCCTCCCTCGGGGAGCCACGTACACTGCGCTGTGGCTCTTCTGGAGCTGACTTTCCGGGAGAGCAGATCATTCTTGTTCAGAGCATTTGCTTCGTTCACCGTTTTGTGCCCTGTCGCGTCTAGATTGTTGCAGAACGTTGTCATCACGCCGAAAGGAAAGCCTGCACCCTGACGCAGTCACTCCCCGCCCCGCTCCCCCAGCCCCTGACAGTCTCGTCTGCTCTCCCTCCCTGTGGGCTTGCTGTTCCTGGGTAGTTTATAGAAAGGGAAACGTGTCGGCAGTGGTCTGGGACCCAGCTTCCTTGCACTTCTCAGAGCGTTTTGGAGGTTCATGCACACTGGGGCCCGTCTGCGAGCTTCCTTCTGCTCCGTGGCCTTTATCACTGCAGCCTAATTGGCCTCCTTCCGCTCCTGGAGGGCCCCGAGCCTTTCTTGCCTCCAGGACCCCCCACTTGCGGCTGCTCCCTCAGCCTGAAGCTCCCCGTCCCTGAGCAGCACCTGAGAAGCTCCGAGACCTTCTCCAGTGTCTGTCTTGCTTTGAGGATGGACAGGATGTCCCCTCAGGCGCTCTTAGAGCACCTGTCCTCCTTCAGAGCCTCTGAGTGTTTTTTTATTTTTATTTTATTTTGGCCACTCCACAGGCCAACGGAATCTTAATTCCCTGACCAGAATTAAGCCCTCATCCCTGCAGTGGAAGTGGAGATTCTGAGCCGTCGGGAACTTTCGGTGAGTGAGCTTTGATTTGAGTGCCTGTGACGTCTTTCTGTGACGTCTTTCTCCTCCAGTAGATGCCGTGTCTCGGCAGGCCCTGGGCCCCTCTTGCTCACCTCTGTGTCCTCAGTGGCTGCTGGGCAGCCCCTGACTGGCACTCTGGAGGTGCTCCAGCGTCTTTTCAGGATGGAATGAACAGTGAATGGTGTTTTAAATCCCTTATAGGGATGAACTGTTTTATGTGTGTCCAGTTCTCTGCACTTCAGATGCAGTGGCGATCAGAATTGGCATTGGCATCCAAGAACTTGTGGGTCTCTGGTGCCCACTGCTGTATCCTCCTCAGCCCTGTGTGAGTTTTGGGGTCTGGGGTGCCCCTCACTAGGGCTGTAGTGGGAGCCAGAGGAGATAGGCTGCTAATGGGGGCACTCTGGGCTTCATTACTGTGGACAGTTGTATCAGGTCACTCCTTCCCTAGCTCTTCCTTGTCACCTGTTGCAATCCCTTGGGTGTCTGGCTGGGTGTGGGGCTTCCAAAGATTGGGAACATTTTCCCAGGGGTGAATGCAGCTAATGTTGCCTTTTGCTGCCCTCTTGTGGTCATTTCTAGGCTAGCAAGTGCCAGTTTCTTTGTCTCTCGGATGCTATTCTAGAATTGGCCACAAGAGAGAAGGATTCCTCACATTCAGTTTAGTTCAGACGCTCAGTCGTGTCCGACTCTTTGCGACCCCATGAATCGCAGCACACCAGGCCTCCCTGTCTATCACCAACTCCCGCAGTTCACTCAAACTCACGTCCATCGAGTCAGTGATGCCATCCAGCCATTTCATCCTCTGTCGTCCCCTTCTCCTCCTGCCCCCAATCCCTCCCAGCATCAGGGTCTTTTCCAATGAGTCAACTCTTTGCATGAGGTGGCCAAAGTACTGGAGTTTCAGCCAAAGAACACCCAGGGCTGATCTCCTTTAGGATGGACTGGTTGGATCTCCTTGCAGCCCAAGGGACTCTCAAGAGTCTTCTCCAACACCACAGTTCAAAAGCATCAATTCTTTGGCGCTCAGCTTTCTTCACAGTCCAACTCTCACATCCATACATGACCACAGGAAAAACATAGCCTTGACTAGACGGATATTAGTCCTCTGGCTAAGATACTCTGTGGAACCCCAGCTTTGTGAAGTTTTGAAAACAACAACATTGAACTGTAATTCTTTATTTTTTTAACTGAAGTACAGGAGACTTGCTGTAAGAGTTTCAAGTGTATATTACAGTGATTCGAAACACTGCATAATGACCACCAGGAGAAACCGTGTTGCTTTCTCTCACATGCAAAGTTGCTGCAAGATTTTGAGTATGTTCCCTACTCTGTACATTATATCCCATGACATAATTGTTTTGTAATTGGAAACATATATTTTTTAGTCTCCATCAGTAATTCTGTGCATCTCCCCAGCCGCTGCCCCTAAGGAAACCAAGGTTTTTCTCTGTATCTGTGAACCTGTTTCCATTTTCTTCTGTTCATTTGTGTTTGTTTTTTTGATTCCACATATGCGAGAAATCAGAGATTATTTATCTTTCTCTATCAGACTTACTTCATTTAGCATAATAACCTCCTAAGTGTATCCAGGTGGTTGCAAATGGCAAGATATCTTGCTTTTTACAGCTGAGTAATATTAAATGTGTGGTAATAATACATGTGTATCTTTATTATAGTATGTATATACATTTATTAGTATGTGTGTGTATTTAGAAATATGTGCATCACACCTCCGTTCTCTACACCTGTGTGGATGAACACTTCTGTGTTTCGGCTATCGTGAATAATGCTGAATTGAACATAGGAGTGCATTTATAGGCGTGCATCTAAATTACTGGTTTACTGCTCTTTTTCTCCTGTGGGTAAATGCATAGGATTGACATTGCTGGGTCACATAGTAGCTCTAGTCTCAAGTTTTTCATAGCTTTGACACTCTTTCCCACAGTGGCTGCACCAGTTTGCACTCTCACCAACAGTCCACGACGGCTCTGCAACATGGTTATTCCCTGTGTTTCGTTGTCTTGCCTGTCCTGCCACGACCGTGGGTTATCAGGTCTGGCTCACCCTCTCTCTCTTCTTTTGTCTGCTTTTGCTCACTGGTCGGCGTGGTCACTGGGAGCCTCTCCCCACTCAGCGCTCCATGCTCCAGGATCCCTAAACACGGAGGCCAGGCCCCTCCCTGCCTTCCCGCCCGTGCCCCGCCCTGGGCTTCCCTGCCTGGCTCCTCCCTCACTGGGCTGTGGCTTTTTGGGGGGTGGGGTCACAGGACATCAGCTCAGTCTGTGCACGGCACTCAGTCCGTTCAGCAGGTTGTGCCCCGTCACCTCGGCCTCATGCCAGAGCGTTGGCGTCACCCCAAAAGGAAGCTGCGCCCTTGACGCAGTCACTGCCCAGCCCCGACAGCCTCTCGATGCTTTCCCTCCCGTGGATTTCCGGAGTGTGAATCCTCCACAGACACAGTCATGCAGGAGGTGACTCTGGGGCCCGGGCTCCCTTCACTTCTCAGGGTGTTTTGGAGGTTCATGCACACGTGGCCTGAGAGCTTCACTGTGCCCCGTGGTTGATGCCATTGCAGCCTAACTGGCCTCCCGCTGCTCCTGGAGGGTTTTCTTGCTGCCAGGCTTTTGCACTTCGGGCTCTTCCCTTAGCCCGAAACTCCCCTTCCCCAGCATCACCTCAGAAACTCCTACACCTTCTCCAGTATCTTTTTCTTGCCTTTGAGGATCAACAAACCCCTCCCTCAGATGCCGGTAAAGCACCTGACCCCCTCAGAGTCCCCGAGGGAGCTTATTTTTGTTTTTGCCACTCCAGAAGTCCTGTGGGGTCTCGGTTCCCCACCTGGGATCAGACTCGTGCCCCTGCGATGGAAGCTTGAATTCTGAATCACGGGACTGCTGGTTAAGTCCCCTTAAGTGAGCTTTTGTGTGCTGGTGAAGTTTGTCTTCAAATCTGTCTCCCCCACTAGATGCCAAGACCCAGCTAGGCAGGACCTAGGCTTTCTTGCTCATCCGTGTGTCCTCGGTGACTTCTGTCCAGTCCCTGGCACTCTGGAGGTGCGCCAGCATCTTTTCCAGATGAAATGGACCAGTGAAGTGTTCCTTATAGGAAGGAGCTGATTTACACGTGTCCAGTTCTCTCCGAATCAGGTGCAGTGGTGTGAAGATGGGTCAGGCTGCTGTTGGGGGCATCTAGGCATCGTTACTGTGGACAGTTGTATAAGGTCACTCCTGCCCTGGCCGGGCTCTTGCTCTTTACCTGCTTCAGTCCCTGAAACATCTGACTGGATGTGGGGCTTCCAAAGATTGGCAGCAGTTTCCCAGCGGCGAGGCAGCTATTGTTGCCTTGTGGTGCCCTCCTGTGGCCATTTCTAGAATAGCAGCTGCCAGTTTCCTTTCCTCTGGGAGGCTGTCCTAGGATCAGTCACCAGAGGGCAGGATTCTCCACGTGAGCCCTGTGGCTAAGGTTCCCGGATGCAACCCCAGTTTCAGAAAAGTCAGTTTTGAAAATAACAACATCATTGAACTGTAGTTCTTTTTTTTTCCTTTTAATGTAAGTACAGTGGACATACTATGCTAAGTCACTTCAGTCGTGTCCGACTCTGTGCGACCCCATAGACGGCAGCCCATCAGGATCCCCCGTCCCTGGGATTCTCCAGGCAAGAACACTGGAGTGGGTTGCCATTTCCTTCCCTACTATAAGAGTGTGTAATTCACTGATGTTTCAATACATTGCAAATTGATCACCACTATAGGTTAGTTGCCTTATTGTTGTTCTTCAGGCATTCAGTCATATCCAACTCTTTGTGACCCCATGGACTGCAGCATGCCAGGCTTCCCTGTCCTTCACCATCTCCCAGAGCTTGCTCAAACTCATGTCCATTGAGTTGGTGATGCCATTCAGCCACCTCATCCTCTGTCATCCCCTTCTCCTGTCCCCAATCTTTCCCAGAATCAGGGTCTTTACTTTTGAGTCAGATCTTTGCATCAGGTGGCCCAAGTATTGGAGCTTCAGCATCAGTCCTTCTGAATACTCAGGGTCGATTTCCTTTCAAATTGACTGGTTTGATCTCTTGCAGTCCAAGGGACTCTCAAGAGTCTTCTCCAACACCACAGTTGAAAAGCTTCAATTCTTCAGTGCTCAGCTTTCTTTATGGTCCAACTCTCACATCCATACATGACTGCTGGAAAAACCATAGCTTTGACTATTCGGGCCTTTGTTGGCAAAGTAATGTCTCTGCTTTTTAATATACTGTCTAGTACTCTTGCCTGGAAAATCCCATGGATGGAGGAGCCTAGTAGACTGCAGTCCATGGGATCGCGAAGAGTCAGACACGACTGAGCGACTTCACCTCACCTTCTTTGGGATTGGAATGAAAACTGACCTTTTCCAATCCTGTGGCCATTGCTGAGTTTTCCAAATTTCCTGACATACTGAGTGTGGCACCTTCGCAGCATCATCTTTTAAGATTTGAAACAACTCAGCTGGAATTCTCCTCTAGCTTTGTCATAGTGATGCTTCCTAAGGCCTACTTGACTTCACACTCCACGATGTCTGGATGCTCTAGGTGAGTGATCACACCATCGTGGTTATCTGGGTCATTAAGATCTCTTTTGTATAGTTTTTCTGTGTGTTCTTGCCACCTCTTCTTTATATCTTCTGCTTCTGTTAGGTCCAAACCGCTTCTGTCCTTTATTGTGCCCATCTTTGCATGAAATGTTCCCTTGGTATCTCTAATTTTCTTGAAGAGATAGTTAGTCTTTCCCATTCTATTGTTTTCCTCTTTTTCTTTGCATTGATTACTTAGGAAGGCTTTCTTCTCTCTCCTTGCTATTCTTTGGAACTCTGCATTCAAATGGGTATATTGTTCCTTTTCTCCTTTGCCTTTAGCTTTTCTTCTTTTCATAGCTATTTGCAAGGCCTCCTCAGACAACCATGTCACTTTTTTGCATTTCTTCTTTTGGGGGATGATTTTGATCACCACGGCCTATAGTGTTACAAACCTCTGTCCGTAGTTCTTCGGGCACTCTGTCTATTAGATCGAATCCCTTGAATCTATTTGTCACTTCCAGTGTATAATTGTAAGGGATTTGATTTAGGTCTGGGCTTCCCTGGTGGCTCAGAGGGTAAAGCGTCTGCCTGCAGTGCAGGAGACCCGGGTTCGATCGCTGGGTTGGGAAGATCCCCTGGAGAAGGAAATGGCAACCCACTCCAGTATTCTTGCCTGGAGAATCCCATGGACAGAGGAGCCTGGTAGGCTACCATCCATGGGGTCGCAAAGAGTCGGACACGACTGAGCAACTTCACTTTTACTTTTTTGATTTAGGTCATACCTGAATGGCTTAGTGGTTTTCCTTACTTTCTTCAATTTAAGTCTGAATTTGGCAATAAGGAGTTCATGATCTGAGCCACAGTCAGCTCCTGGTCTTGTTTTTGCTGACTGTATAGAGCTTCTCCATCTTTGGCTGCAAAGAATATAATCAGTCTGATTTGGGTGTTGACTATCTGGTGATGTCCATGTGTAGAGTTGCCTTATGTCACCATACAAAATTGTTGTAATATTTTGAATGTATTCTCTATGCTGTACAGTATATCCTGTGATGTAATTATTTTATTGGTATAAGTTTTTATTTTTTAGTTTCCCTCATTTATTCTCCTTACCTCTTTACTCACCTCATTTCTGGCAACCATCAGAGTTTTCTCTGTATCTCTGAACCTGTTTCTGTTTTCTTATGTTTATTTATTTTTGTTTTTCAGATTCCACATATTAGTCATTGCAGAGGGTATTTATGTTTTTCTTTCTTACTTCACTTTTTCTCAGTATATATGAGTTGGTTTTATTTCCGTATGTTCAGTTGTGTTTTTTTTGTTAGTTTTTTTTTTTCTCCAGATTTCACACCTGGGTTCAATCGGATTTTTTGTTTCTTTGTCTTATTTTAGTTAGATTATACCTTCTATATTTATCCATGTGTTGCAAATGACAATATAGCCGTCTTTATATTAGATGAGCTATATTCTATAGTATATATACATCCCATCTTCTTTATCTATACACCTATTGCTTGACACTTAGGTTTCTTGCATACTTGGACTATTTTGAATAATACAGCAGTGAATATAAGGGTGCATATATGTTTGAAATTACAGGTTTCGTCAGTTTGGTAGGCGGCGCTTTCCACAACCCCAGTGCCTGCAAGGCCCTTGTCTTGAGGCCCTTCTTTTAGGTGGGGACTCTTCACTTTTTGGCTCATCATATGGCTGGGGTTCAGGATCTGTTGCTCACCTCCTTGTCTGTGGGTATGTTCCTGGAACTACCGGGGTGGGGGAGTATTTCTAAATGGCACTTGCCAGTACAGTGTCCTTGAGATGAAAGGAGTGGCCAAAAAGTCTTTCCAGTCTCACTGTCCCCAGTGTGAGTCTCCGTTGCCCCCTTCCTCTCTGGGAGGTTTGCCAAGATTAGCAAGTGACCTGATCCAGCCTCCTTTAAAATTACTGTCTCTGGGCTGAAACCAGAGCCCGTGAGATTTTGTTTCTGCCCCGTTTTCCCCTTGCCAGATGAGGAATCTCAGTTCCCTGGCCTGGGACCAGGGCTTGAACCCATGCCCCTGCAGTGTGCAGTGGGAGCACGGTCGTAACCACTGGATCACCAGGGAGTCCCTTGCACGTGCCTTTTAAGAGGAGGGTCTATGTCCTACCACCCTCTGGCTCTTCAGTACCCATACCCCTGATGGCCTTCAAAGCCAGACATCCTGGGGGCTTGTCCTCCAAGTGCAGGGTCCCAGGTCTTGAGGAGCCTGAGGTGGGGCTCAGACTCCTTGCTCACTGGGCAACATTTGCAACTGTGATTATGCTCCTGTTTGTGGTCACCTACCCAGGGATGTGGGTCTTGCCTACACTGTGTCTCTGCCCTTCCTGCATATCTCATTATGTTTCCGTGTGTATATCTTTAGTTGTGGAAAATCTTTTCTGCTCCTCTGCAGGTCTTTTTCTTAGGAAGTTGCTCTGTAATAAGTTGTAATTTTGGTGTCCCCATTGAAGGAATTGAGCTCTGGGTCTTCCTACTCCACCATCTTGGTTAGCCACTCCTTGAACTATAATTCTTATATTGTACACTTCACCCACTCAAAGTGTACCATTCAATATTTTTTAGTGTATTCATAAAAGTTGTGCAACCATCACCACAATCTAATTTTAGAACATTTCATGACTGCAAAAAGAAAGTACCCTCCAGTAACTATTACCCCCCAGCCCTGGGAAACCACTAATCTGCTTTCCATCTCTATAGATTTGTTTGTTCTGGACATTTTGCAGCAATGGGGTCAAATAGTATATGGTCTTTTGTGACTGGCTTCCTGGTGGCTCAGACGGTAAAGTGTCTGTCTGCAATGCAGGAGACCTCGGTTTGATCCCTGGTTTGGGAAGATCCCCTGGAGAAGGAAATGGCAGCCCAACTCCAGTATTCTTGCCTGGAAAATCCCATGGACAGCGGAGCCTGGTAGGCTACCGTCCACGGGGTCGCAAAGAGTCCGACACGACTTCACGTTCACTTTTACTTTCTGTTATTGCAGTGTTTTCAAGGTTCATCCAGGCTGTCATATGAACTTCATTTCTTTTTATTATAAAATCATATTGTATAGATTTATCTCATTTTGTTTACGCATTCATGAGCTGATGGAAAGTTGGGCAGATTCTACTTTTGTCTGTTGTGAATAATAGGGCTATGAACATTTGTGTACATATTTTGTGTTAGATGTTTTGTGTTATATCTTCATTGCTCTTGGGTGTGTACACTTAAGAGTGGAATTGCTTAACTCTCACGTTTAACAGTTCAAGAATTGCCAGATTTCCCCTGCATTGCTGCTGCACCATTTTATACTCACTCATTTGTTTTCTAGATTCCACATATAAATGATGACATATTATTTCTTTTTCCCTGCTGACTCATTTTACTCAACATAGTGCTCTCCAAGTCCATCCACGTTGTCGAGATGGCAAATTCTCCTTCTTTTTTAAGACGGGGTAGTATTGCACTGTCTATGTCACATCTTGTCTGCTCACTGATCTCTTGGTGGACACTGAGCTTGCTTTTATGACTTGGCTGTTGGAAACAGTGCTGCTATGAACATGAAAGGCATGTATGTTTGTAAGTTAATGTTTTAATTTTCTGTGAATCTGTACCCAGGGATGGAATTTCTACATCGTGTGGTAGTCCTGTTTTTAGCTTTTTGCGAACCTCCAGCCTGTTTTCCACAGTGGCTGTACCAATTTACATTCTCGCTAATCGTGTGTAAGTGTTCCTTTTCGTCACGTCTTTAACCAGTGTTTGTTACTTGCGGTCTTTTTGATGATAGCCATTCTGACAGGTGTGGGATGTGATACATTTTGACTGAAGAAAATCTAGCCTCACACAATATGTAGTTCGAAAAGAGAGGAGGGTTTTAATAGCCTTTGCAGATAATTGTGGATTTTCTTCCTTGTTGCTACACAGAAATCAACAAGTGGTAGTTTCTCAAAGGTTAGTACATTGTGGAATCTGAAACCGCATCAGTGAACATTTCATCCTCGTTTACTTTAAAATGTTTGGGTCTTTCTTGCGCCCTGTTGTTCAATCACTCAGTTGTGTCCGACTCTTTTGCAACCCCATGGACTGTGGCCCGCCAGGCTCCTCTGTCCATGGGATTTCCCAGGCAAGAATACTGGAGTGAGTTGCCATTTCCTTCTCCGATCTTGTACCCTAGGTGGATCTTTTACTCAGGTGTGGTTTTTATCGTGCACCCACGTTGGTCATTTGGAAAGTTTTGTTAACCCAGTGGTTCAGATCTTCCAAAAGACGACACAGTGGCAGAAATGGCAGGCATGGATTTCCCTGGTGGCACAGTAGGTAAGAATTCACCTGCCAATGCGGGGCGCATGGGTTCTGTTCCTGATCTGGGAAGATTTCACGTGCTGTGCAGCAGCTAAGTCTGTGTGCCACAGCCGCTAAGCCTGCACGCCTAGAGCCTGTGCTCTGCAACGAGGGAAGCCACTGCAACGAGGGAAGCCACTGCAACGAGAAGCCCACGCCCCGTGATAAGGGGTAGCCCTGCCCGGCTCGCTGCAACTAGAGAAAGCCTGCGTGCAGCAGGGAAGACCCAGCACAGCCAAAACTATATAAATTAATTTTAAGAAATAGCATTCGTTAACACTGCCACTCATCTCCGTAAAGTCTTTAAATATTGGGAAGCTGTCAAGCTCATAGTGGTGGATACAAGTTTTCCAAAATTTTGATTTCTGCTCAAAAGCTTAAACTTCATCATTGATAACAAACATGGTCAACTATTTTTCCTTGAAAGGACAGGCACATTTTGCTCATTTTATAAAGACTGCCATTTGCAAATGGCAAAGTCTGAATACCCACAGTGTCTGTTGGCTGTTCTTTCCAGTAAAAACAGTGTTCCGTGGACAAGGAGGAGAATCAGCGCCAACTCTAACGAGCTCTCTAGTGCTTTTCCTCCACAGTCGTCTACCCAGGCTTCCAGCCAAAGTGCTTTATACATTGTGCCAATCTCATGACACAGAGTATTAAAGCTCGTATACTCAAGGGCTAAGAGTCAGTGGAATTTATTATTTTTACTGCTTCATCAAGGGTCCTCTTCAGTAATACTGACCTATTTTGTCGTTGTGAGTGTGTGTCTGTATAGGACACAGCCCAGTTTAGGGCTACTTCCTTGCTTCCTGCTGGAGTGACAGCAGTTTTACCCACTGTGGCTTTTTAATCGTCAGATGTTATCATAGTGATATCAGCACTGCCCTGAAAGAGGCTCAGGGACTCCGGGCGGGGTGGGGGTCCACGGACCTCAGTAAAAATCATCAACAGATAATAAAACTTACTATACATATAATTTTTAAGAAGCTATAATGAGGCTTCCCTGGTAAAGAAGCCGCCTGCCAATGCAGGAGACACAGGTTCAATTCCTGGTCTGGGAAGATCCCCGCCAGGCCGCAGAGCGATTAAACCCATGAGCCACAGCTGTTGAGCCTGTGTTCTAGAGCCTGGAAACCACAACTACATACTGCAACCTCAGAAGCCGGTGTGCCCTAGAGCCCCTCCGCCTCAACAGGAGAAGCTACCGCAGTGAGAAGCCCACATGTCACAACTAGGGAAGAGTCCAGGCAGCAACTAAGACCCAGAACAGCCAAAAATAAATAAATACATAATTTAAAAAATGAAAAAAACGATATGATGTCCCAACTGATATATAAAGGAAAAAGAAGGTCATAATGGCCTGTGTGCCTCTCAGTTGGTACATGCCCACCAATTCCATCAGCAGGCCCAAGGGGACAAGGTGACAGGCTGACGGCACATTAGGACATCAGACGTGCCTGGCTGCAAATGCACGGCCTTAAGGATTCTCTTTTGGGGACTTGAATTCCAGGAGAGATGTGGCTGCTCCCCCTGTGATTTTCTGAAATGAGTAAAACTCTTGGTAGAATTTCATACAAAACAAACTATATTTTCCATTAATTTGCCTCCTCAGAGTGTGTGTTAAAATCTGTAAACCCTCTTGTGCTAAAGTGTGACATGCAGTCTGGTGTTTTCCACTGACACGAGTGTCTGAAGGCACATGCGAGAATCAGGAGAGGGCATGGACGATAGCTCTGTCCTGAGAGGCAGCCTCGAGCACTGCGGAATCGGCGTCCTCAGCCTCTGCCACAGGGGCCACGGGTTCCCCTCCCTCATCACTGCAGTAAGCCAGGGTGCCTCCAAGGGTACTGTCAACAGGGAAAGTAATCAGTAGTCAGTCTAAAAAAGGAATGGAAGATTGTCTTCAGGACAATCTGAGGATTATAACCCAGCAGACAGTCTCTCAGAGAGTTCTGAGAACTGTTCTGAGATGAGGGGAGAGGCCAGTATATGTGATTTTTAAAAAAGGTTTGCATGTCTTTTTTTATAATTAATGAATGCATTTGTGGCTGCACCTTGCCTCTCTCGGGCTTTCTCTGGTGGAGGTGAGCAGGGGCTATTCTTCGTTGTGGTGCAGGGGCTTCTCATTGCGGTGGCTTCTCTTGTTGCAGAGCGCAGGCTCCAGGAACGCGAGCCTCAGGAGTTGTGGCAAGCCGGCTCAGAAGTCGTGGCTCCCGGGCCCTGGAGTGTGGCCTCCAGTAATCGTGGCACACGGCTTGGTTGCTCCGCAGCATGTGGAATCTTCGCAGACCAGGGATTGAACCAGTGTCCCCTGCTCTGCTTATCTACTGTACCACCAGGGAAGTCCAGTGCACATGTGATTTTGATGTAGGGGTGTGTGTGATCCAGCATACCCCTTGGTAGAAGGTTCCTGCTGTTTGTAAGCAGCAGCCATCATAGTTAATGTTTTCAGTGCTTCTCTAAATATGAGAAGATGTAATTAACTGAGTTCAAACTTTTCTCTTGAAAATATTTAATTATCTGAGGATCAGTTCTGTCGGGATGAGCACAAAGTGTCTGAAGAAGTACACTCCCATCGGGGTTACCACAGGTCAGCAGCTGCCGCGGACAGTGGCTGGCAGGGCAGCTGTCAGAACTCAGGCCCCCTCCCAGGGAAGGACGCGGCCCAGCGTTCCCACGCCCGGCTCCTGGCTCAGGTGCAGAAAGAGGAGCTGCGACCTCCAAGCAAGGGCGGGACGAGAAATGGTCACACGGGAAGTGCACAGGCCCTGAAATGTCTAACGTGCTGGGTCCACGGGGATGTTTAAACTTGCCTGCTCTGCCATAGTGCGGATGGAAAGCAGAGGCCTGGAGCCCAGTGTGCCACTTCCTGGGGGCACAGTCAGCCTCCGGAATTTCTCATCTGTAGAAGATGAGAGTTCCTAACTCCAAAAACCTTCCTCCGTCGTGTTCTGCTGTGGAACCACTGCCATGCCCTTCCTTAGCTTCAAGTGGAAATCTTGGTTTCAAAGGCCCAGAGGAGCTTAGTGGGGCTGGATGTGGATACATCAAAGGGCTCAGCTGAGTGACTGGGACCCTGCAGGAAATCGGCCCGAATTCTACATATAATCTCTGTATCTTAATTGTTGGCAACAGAATGAAATTTTTATAAACCAAACATGATTCCTTCAAGACTGCAGCTCAAACACATCCTTCAGGGGATGGACTCTGGTCACTGGTTTGCTTTCTCCTTGATTGGAAATCCCATGATGTGGATGACTGGACCCCAGGGACTGTGCTCAGAGGCTAGGTCTGGGGAGCAAACCTGCTTCCTTCAGATGTGGTCAGAGCTGCTGCACAAGCTTCCTCATTGTCCGTCACCTTATGATATACAGTCCCGGAGCTTCTCCAGCTCCATTTTAGAACTCTGAAGGGATAGACCAACAGCAAGCTGGTGGCGGGGCCTGGGCCAGGGGAACGTGGGTGGAGGTGGAGTTCAGGCCTCCAGGCTTTTTCCTCTCCCAGGTGGAGGGTGGTGCCAATGTGTTCTCAGCACTTCAGCACTGCCCACTCACGACCACTCAGTCCCCACTGGACAGGCCAGGAGGCTCCAGGTGCAGGGACAGGGAGCACTTTCCCAAAATTCTGACTCTTCCTAGTTGGACTGCCACCTCTACCCTCAAGGGCCCACTCACAATGTTTCCTCCAGGACTGGTTTGCCCCGCTCTGTGAATGGTTGAATGGGCGGATGCCCACAGGCAGGTGCTGAGATACTTCCAGGCCGCCCACAGGCAGATTCTGAGATACTTCCAGGCCGCCTGCTCACTGCTGTGCCTCGGCTTGGCCAGCACCTGCCTGCTGCCCCTGGCGCCTGCTGGGTCTGCACCAACTGCCCTGCTGGCCTGATGCTGCCCCTTTGGCGCGGTGTGCGTCCTCGCCTCCTTCCTGATGGACCACCTTGAACTTGAAATCACTCTGAGTGGTTTCTGATCCTCTTTTGCTTCCCTTTCTCCATAGAACAGAAGCTCAATCCACTAGGGTTGCTTAAAATTGTGGTTTGAAAGCGGATGAAGATTGCAGAGCCCACACCATGGGTCTGCGGGGTCAGGTGGGTGTTGCACAAGTTTGGGGAGGAGAAGGGTATCTGCAGAGGGAACAGCACCTTGGCGGCCCCAGGAGCTTTAAAACCCCCACCCTGCCCCGCTCCCCGATGGCTGGTTTGCAGTCACTGTACTGGAATAAAGTCAGGATAAAGGTTACTGCTTCTGGAGGAGGTGGAGCAGTGCTTGGGGACCGGCTCGTGGAGGGGGTTGCGGGAGGCTGGCCAGGTTCTTTTTCTTGGTCTCCGTGGCATTCACCTTGTAGTTATTATTAGTTAAGCCATACATTGGGACCATAGGAGTTTCTGTATCTGTGTTTTATTTTCCAGTGACAACATTTAAAAGATATTCAGCCAATTAAAAGCAGACACATCACTTTGCCAATAAAGGTCCATGTAGTCAAAGCTATGGTTTTTCCAGTAGCCATGCATGGATGTGAGAGTTGGACCATAAAGAATGCGGGGTGCCAAAAAAATCAACCCTGAATATTCATTGGAAGGACTGATGCTGAAGCTAAAGCTCCAAAACTTGGGCCACCTGATGGGAACAGCTGGCTCATTGGAAAAGCCCCTGATGCTGGGAAATAAGGCTTCAATAAGGCAGCAGAAGAAGGAGGTGACAAAGGACGAGATGGTTAGATGGCATCACGGACTCAGTGGACGTGAAACTGAGCAAACTCTGGGAGATAGTGAAGGAACAGAGGCGCCTGGTGTGCTGCAGTCCCTGGGGCTGCAAAGAGTTGAACGTGACCTAGGGATTGAACAATAACAACCAATTAAAGTTGTAAAATTCCAATTCTGATTTTCTCCTCTCTCCTTCCCTCTCTCTCTCCATCTCTTTCTCCCCCTCTTTCTCCTTGCCTCCCTGCCTTTTCTTTTCTCTTTCTTTTTCTTCCCTTCTTCCTTTCTTTGAACAAGTATTTCTTTTTTCTTTCACTCCTTTTTTCCTTTCTTTATCTTTCTCTGTCTACCTTTAACAAATACTTCCTGAGGACCCACCATGTTCCAGGGAATGATCTGGACTCTAGAGCTCCACTGGTGAGCTGTTCCTGTCTCCTAAGAGCTTACCGTCTAGTGAAGGGAGGTTGACATTAATAGGAAAACAAATACTGCATCACTACACGTTGTGATAGGAGAAGGCAGTGGCACCCACTCCAGTGCTCTTGCCTGGAGAATCCCAGGGACGGGGGAGCCTGGTGGGCTGCCGTCTATGGGGTCGCACAGAGTCGGACACGACTGAAGTGACTTAGCAGCAGCAACACATTGTGATAAGGATTCTGCAGGAATGGCATATATCAGATTTTTTATATGCATGCTCAAGCATACAGAAAATTTTGTATAATACATATATGTAGACTTTTAAAAATGTAAGGATCATATACAATACCTGCTGTTCAGTAAATTGTCTTTCTCACTATAAAACAAGGAGTGTTGCCCGCCATCCAGTTACAAGGATTAAGTCATTAACCACTGCAATCACTGAGGGACAGTACCCTGTAAAAAATTCAGGGTGAAAAACAGGATTAGGAGCTATGTGCTTTGGAAAAGCAGGCCGCTTAGATAGTTGGTGATCTCAGAAAAAAATCGAATGGATCTAGATTTTTTGCATCTTCCCTGGTGGCTCAGACAGTAAAGCATCTGCCTGCAATGCAGGAGACCCTGGTTCAATCCCTGGGTCAGGAAGATCTCCTGGAGAAGGAAATGACAACCCACTCCAGTACTCTTGCCTAGAAAATTCCATGGATGGAGGAGCCTGGTGAGCTACAGTCCACGGGGTCGCAAAGAGTCGGACACGACTGAGCGACTTCACTTTCTACATAAAGAGCACTAAACTCAACGGAGACACCTGAGCTGTGACGAGTAATGATCTTCGAGCTTGACTGCATTTATTCTTCTCTCCCTGAAATCGCATATATACTGACTTCTCCCCATCCCTCTACAGAGCAGTCCCCTCAGAGCTTCTGAGAGGCTGTTTCCTGAGCTATAGTCTCCAGCAGGGTCCCCGAGCAAAAGTGAAACCCACAGGGACTTCCCTGGCTGGCCGGTAGTTAAGACTCTGAGCTTCCAACTCAAGGAACGTGGGTTCGATCCCTGGTTGGGGAACTAAGAGCCCACATGCCATCTGAAACTGAAACTCACAGTGTTACACTGCGCGTTTTTCTTTCAGTCCACATCACTTAAAAATGCGTCATGGGAAATTTCCCCTTGGCACACGCAGGCCGCCTTGTTACTTTTGATGGCAGCCTAGTGTTCCGTCCTGCAGTTGTGCAGTTGCTGCATCAGATTACTGGAGCTGGCCTGGCCCCGGGAGCAGCCTCCAGGATGGCCGAGAAGGGGGTTTTGTGAGGTTTGTGGCTCTGCCTCTTTTTAGCCAGGTCAGCTCTGCGTCCATGATGTCTTCCACTGTGGCTGTGCAAGGAGCCGCCTGAAGCTTTTTACAACATTGCATTAGGGTCTCTAGGAATATACATTCTTTTCCATTATGGTTTATCTAAGAATATCGAACATCGTTGCCTGTGCTATACAGTAGACCCTTGCTGTTTATCCTTCTGTATGTAATAGTCTGTGTGTCTGTTTCTGCTCCGTAGATTGCTTCGTTTGTGTCATATATTAGATTCCACGTGTAAGTGAGATCATACGATATTGGTCTTTGTCTTGATGACTTCCCTCAGTATGATAGTCTCTAGCTGCATCCTGCTGCAAATGGCATTATTTCATTCATTTTTCATGACCGAGTAGCATTCTATTGTATATATGTACCACATCTTCTTTATCTGTTTGTCAGTGGACATCTAGGTTGCTTCCGTGTCTTGGAGATTATAAAGAGTGCTTCTGTGAACGTCACGGCGCATGTATCTTTTTGAATTAGTTTTCTCTGGGTATGTGCCCAGGAGTGGGATTGCTGTATCATATGGTAATTCTATTTTCAGTTTTCTGAGGCACCTCCATACTGTTTTCCTTGGTGCAGAGCCAGAAGTTTTGCTGCATCCCACAGTGGCGCATTAAGCAGTCACTGGGGGTAAAAATAATGAGGCTAATCTGTGAACATGCACACGGAGAAATGAACGCATGATATTGCATGAAAAAGAGCAAGTTCCAAAACAGGGTTTATATATTGTCCCTTTTTTTGTGTTAAAGGAAATAATATGTATGTGTATTTGTGTATGTATCAGATGTTCAAGCTGGTTTTAGAAAAGGCAGAGGAACCAGAGATCAAATTGCCAACATCCGATGGATCATCGAAAAAGCAAGAGAGTTCCAGAAAAACATCTATTTCTGCTTTATTGACTATGCCAAAGCCTTCAACTGTGTGGATCACAATAAACTGTGGAAAATTCTTCAAGAAATGGGAATACCAGACCACCTGACCTGCCTCTTGAGAAACCTGTATACAGGTCAGGAAACAACAGTCAGAACTGGACATGGAACAACAGACTGGTTCCAAATAGGAAAAAGAGTATGTCAAGGCTGTATATTGTCACCCTGCTTATTTAACTTATATGCAGAGTACATCATGAGAAACGCCGGGCTGAATGAAGCCCAAGCTGGAATCAAGATTGCCGGGAGAAATATCAATAACCTCAGATATGCAGATGACACCACCCTTATGGCAGAAAGTGAAGAGGAACTAAAGAGCCTCTTGATGAAAGTGAAAGAGGAGAGTGAAAAAGTTGGCTTAAAACTCAACATTCAGAAAATGAAGATCATGGCATCTGGTCCCATCACTTCATGGGAAATAGATGGGGAAACAGTGGAAACAATGACTGACTTTATTTTTCCTGGCTCCAAAATCACTGCAGATGGTGATTGCAGCCATGAAATTAAAAGACTCTTACTCCTTGGAAGGAAAGTTATGACCAACCTAGACAGCATATGAAAAAGCAGAGACATTACTTTGTCAACAAAGGTCCATCTAGTCAAGGCTCTGGCTTTTCCAGTGGTCATGTATGGATGTGAGAGTTGGACTGTGAAGAAAGCTGAGTGCCGAAGAATTGATGCTTTTGAACTGTGGTGTTGGAGAAGACTCTTGAGAGTCCCTTGGACTGCAAGGAGATCCAACCAGTCCATCTTAAAGGAGATCAGTCCTGGGTGTTCATTGGAAGGACTGATGTTGAAGCTGAAACTCCAATACTTTGACCACCTGATGCGAAGAGCTGACTCATTTGAAAAGACCCTGATGCTGGGAAAGATTGAGGGCAGGACGAGAAGGGGATGACAGAGGATGAGATGGCTGGATGGCATCACCGACTCGATGGACATGAGTCTGAGTGAACTCTGGGAGTTGGTGATGGACAGGGAGGCCTGGCGTGCTGCGGTTCATGGGGTCGCGAAGAGTCGGACACGACTGAGCGACTGAACTGAACTGAACACATGCACCTGAGTAGGTCTGTAGATAAGTGTGTATGTGTGTGTGTATGTGACTAAGAAGATAGTAACTAATTTTTTACATATTTAATTAGTTGGCACTGCCAGGTCTTGGTTGTGGCACGCAGGATCTTTAGCTGTGGTGCGTGAACTCAGTTGTGGTGCGTGAACTCAGGTGTGGCATGTGGACTCCAGTTGCCTGACCAGGGATTGAACCCGGGGGCCCCTTGCACTTGGAGCTTGGACTCTTAGCCAGATAGAATGTATCCCGTGGAATTACAAAGGCTCTTTCACTTTTTCCTTTCTATTCTTTTTTGACCATGCTGTGTAGCTTTCTGTATCTTGGTTGCTTCACCAGGGAGTAAACCCAGGCCCTTGGCAGTGAAAGCACAGAATCCTAACCACTGGAATGCCAGGAAATTGCCCACTTTTTACTTTCACACACATCTATATTAATTTTTTTTTTTTTACCAACAGAAGGTATTAATTTATAATCAGGAAAATGTTTAAAATATTTTCCATTTTTTTAAAGAAGAGAGATACAACAAGCAGAATAAACAGCGCGAGTTCCCTTGGTCTTGTCCCACAAAGGCCACTGCAGTACCACTTTGGCCTGTTTGCTTCCGATTTTTCTCCTGTTCCTTGTTCAGATATCAGTTGTCGTTCGGCATACATAATTTCACATCCTCTTTCTTCTCCGCCTACACGTTAGTGTTAGCGTTCCCCACCCCCACCATGAGAAAGCCCTCTCAAAGAACACTGTAACTGCCTGTGTAATAGTCTATGACTGCCTCAATTTTCTTCATAATTTTCTTATCGTCAGCTGTTTGGATTGTGTCCAACCTCCAGCTCTTATGACTAATGCTGTGTAAACGTCTTTGTCCGTAATGCTTTCCTGCACTGGGGCTTTAGAATCATTCTCAGTAGTTGCACTCCTGGGCTAAGTGGAAAGAATGCCTTGAAGTCCCTGGCACTTCTTGCTGAATTGCCCGTGCAGGAGAGGAGACTGTACCCACTGCCCTGCACCTCTCGGAGCCTGCCCTCAGGAGGTAGCTTTCTACTTCATTTTCTGAATCTTCTCCCTGCAAACAGACTCCGTTTCCCCTCTTCTGTCCCCCTCTCCCCATAGTTTCGTTGGCAGAGCAGGCGACTGTGGGTTTTGAAATCATGTCTGGCCCCGTGACCGACTATGACTTAACAAAAATCATTTGACCTCCCTGGACTTTTGTTTTCCTCTTTTAGTTCCTCCCTTCCTTCCCACTTGGCTTGAAAGATAATGCACCTGCCCTTGCCTTCCAGTGATCAGGTGGGGCTGGAGAGTATTCTCTGGAACTGCTCACACCTTCTCCCCAGGTGTCCTCCGGGAATCTGGCCGGGACAGCTCTCTTGCTTGTAAGAGGCACGTCCCGGTGTCTTTTGGGCACCCCAGCAATGAGCTCATACTGAGAGGAAGGTGCCCTGTCTCCCTTTTCTAGATCCTTCTGCCCAAGGCCATCCTCTCCCAGGTGGGAGAGCAGGGGCTTGTTGGCTCACAGTTCTGTTTTTCCCTTTCTTGCAAACCAATATAGAGACACTGTAAAACGACCGAGGATGAGATGGCTGGATGGCATCACTGACTCGATGGACGCGAGTCTGGGTGAACTCCGGGAGTTGGTGATGGACAGGGAGGCCTGGTGTGCTGCAATTCATGGGGTCGCAAAGAGTCAGACACGACTGAGCGACTGAACTGAACTGAACTGAAGTGGCTTGAAATATGATGGGCCCAGTTAAAGACCTGGGACCAAATCAGCCTGGAGATCTGGGTTCACATCCTGTTGCTGCCACTTCCTAATCGGGCAAAAGGTGCTGAGCACCTCGTCATGTGGGACACTTCTGAGCCCTCGGAATCCAGTGACCATCACAGTGGACCCAGGCCCTGTTCTCACAGATTCTTCCTAGTTTTCACAACAATGGAGTCTGCAGTGAAGACTATGCCATGAATATAGATTATGACTCAAAATTCTCTTACCTGATGTTTGTTTTTTTCTTAAAAAAAAGGTGGCTTGAAAAAGAAGAATTAATTTTTTTTTTAAGTGATTAAAGAAATGTAGCCTGTATGGTCTTTGTCAAGACCATCAGAAGGGATGGCCTATGTAAAGTTGTTTGTGGTGGTGTTGGAGGGGACGATGAAGACGACAGTGATGTCTGAGATTTAGGAGGTTCCAGAGATGGGCACTTGGGGAGGTAGGACATCTCTTGGTGTGCATGGAGCCTTGATGGCCCCCTTCAGAATCTCTTGAGGACAGGGCTCCACTGTACCCTTCTCTTTGTCTATACCCAGCACCCAGACAGCCTGCCATGTGTATCAGGGTGAGCCAGGTGGAGGAAAGGACTATCTGTAATCCCACAGCTGATTCCTTTTCCAGGGAGAAGGCCTGTCTTTAAAAAAAATAATAATAATGAAAAGGTTATTTATTTACTTACTTGGCTGTGCTGGGTCTTAGTTGAAGCATGTGGGATCTAGTTCCCTGACCAGGGATTGAACCTAACCCTAACCCTGCATTGGGAGGAAGAAGTCTCAGCCACTGGACCACCAGGGAAGTCCCAAGAAGACCTGTCTAGTCTCCCAGTGAGTCCTGTGTCTCTAAGCTCAGATAAAGTGGCCTTGAGATAGTGAGAGAACAGTGAGGGCTGTTGCAGGCCGAAGCACAGCCCTGGGCAGGGGTTGGCTTCCTTCTGGTGTCCGGTCCCATGCCTGAGGCCCCTTCCAGAACATTACTGGACTGAGGGCTCCAGTTTTCTCTGGGAGTCAGCCACCCCAAGGCCTCTCAGGAACTGATAACACTTATCTGCTGCTGCCCAGGCTGACAGTGCTGTGTCATCAGGGACCCCATTGAGGTCAGTCCACACATCTTGGGACGTGCTCCCCCGTGGAACTGAAGAAGACTGCAACAAGTTGGATAACTCTGCAGCTGGCTCAGAAGGACGCATTAGGCGTTTGTCAGACTAGGCAGAGTGTGGGATTCCAGGCACTCACATCCGAATTCCTCTGCTCTTTCATTTATTCACTCAGTCATTTCTCAGTGTAGTCATCCCTTGGTAGCCACAGGGTTTGGTTCCAGGACCTCCACGGACACCAGGATCCGAGAGTGCACACCTCGCTTATGTAGGATGGAGTAGTGCACTTGAGCCCAGAGCAGCACAGGTTACAGCTGCGTGAGTCCACTTATACTCAGATTTTTTTTTTCAATTATAAATACTGTAAGACTACATGACCCAGGGTTGCTTGAATCTTCGGATGCAGAAACACAGATATGGAGGAAATGCACACGTGGAGGGCTGACTAGAAGTTGTACGCAGATTTTCAACTGTGCAGAGGGTTGGTGCCTCCAACCCCTTCCTTGACCAAGGGTCAACTGTATTTGTATATATCCGTATGCACATCCTGCCCTATGCTTCATATCATCTCTGCTTATAAAACCTAATGTTAATGCAATATAATGCTATATGTATAGTTGCCAGTGTGCAGAAAATTCAAGTTTTGCTTTTTGGAACTTTCTAGAATTTCCCCCCCCCTTTTCAGAAAACATTTGATCCTCAGTTCAGTTGGTTGAATCTGTGGATTTGAAAACTGCAGATGTGAAGGGCTAACTACAGTGATTATCTGTGGCCCAGACTGGATCTAAACTGTGCCCACTTCATCTAGAGAACGTCTGGAGCATGTTTCCAGAGCACTTAGTGTGTGCCAGGCCCTGACCTAGAGGCGGGGGATGCAGCAGGATTGAAAGGGGCCTCCCCCCTCACCATGCTTGTCCCCCTGTTGTCGTTTTCTCTTGCACCATCCTTGGCTTTCCAGCAGTGCTCTTACTTTGCAGCGTACTTGAATGTAAGTGCCTTCCTTACACTTATGACAGCAGGGTGACAGGTATGGTGAGTGTGGAGGCTCTGTTGGTTGGGGTGGTCAGGGAGCGGACATGAGAGCGAAGGTCTAGGGGAGAGACGTTCTAGGGGAGGGAAGGACAAAGGGTCACAACCCCCACTTTGTGGGAAGGAGCTGGGTGCATGTGAGGAGGAACAGCCGCAAAACGCCACAGGGAACATCTCTGAGCAGGTAAAAATGATGGGCATTGGAAAAGACAGTGGTCTTCACAGTTTTTCTTCACAAGCACGCTTTAAAACACATTTGAGGTCTTTTTAATCGTACATTTCAACTTGCAAAATGATGCTTTTTGTGGCTTGCTGTATGCCATCAACATTAAAAAAAAATTTTTTTTCACCCAAACTTGGGGCTGCAGCTTCAGTTCCTTTGATTAGAGAAGCTTATCTGTCACATCAAACTATGTCATCGCAGTCAGCCAAGCAGACTTGCCTTGGGGTCAGAAAACATCTGACTTCAGTTTTTAAGTTCAAATAAGTTTGCATCCCCATGGCAACCTTTTTGCTTCAGAGTTCTAACTGCTAGGGGTGGCAGGAAGTAGAGACTTGTTGGGACCTGCCCTCATTGCTGTGCTCTAGGGCCTGGGCCTGCCTCACGGCTCTCTGTCTCAAACTGCCCCTTCCCTGGGTGCCAGGAGGTTGTCATGGGGTGGTGCTCCCCAGAGGACTGGGGTTGGATTTGGTGAAGGACACCCAGGAATGAGTACATGGGAAAGCTAGCTGGGTGGCCTTGGCCACGCTGATGTCTTTGTGTATCCCAGGAGCCTCCGTGGGCATGGATGGCTTTTAGGGAGGGTTCTGTTAAGGGCTTCCCTGGTGGCTTGGATGGTAAAGAATCCTCCTGCAATGCAGGGGACCCGGCTTTGATTCCTGGGTCAGGAAGATGCCCTGGAGAAGGAAATGGCTGCCCACCCCAGAATTCTTGCCTGGAGAATCCCATGGACAGAGGAGCCTGGCAGGCTACAGTCCACAGGGTCACCAGGGTTGGACTCGACTGAGCGACTAACACTTTCATGCTTTCACTTCTGCACTGATTCACCACACCCACATTCCTGGCATGTGTGCTGGAGAACAGGCGGTCAAGCGGGGAAACAGAGGACCCCCAGAGGCCTCTGAGACCACGCTGGGAGGGTGGGATGTGGTCTGGACTAGGGTGATAGTGGTGAGAGGTGTTTTCATTCAGGAAATATCTGGCTGCCTCCCTGCCGTGTTCTGGAGCCCGACACACCTCTCTGGAGGGGCAACTGATCCTGGGCTTTGTATAAACAAAGGGACTCAAAGCCTAATCCTGCCACTAAGCAGCTGTGTGACCTTGACGAGGGCCTTTCTCTGGGGCTTATTTGTCACTTAGGAAAGGTTAATCTGACCTTGCCTAACTCTCAGGGAGTGGTAATGGTGAGCTGGTGAGGGGGTGGGCTTTGGGAGGTCTCACCCCACTTTGTGCCTCCAGGGGTTAGGGTCCCAGAGACCCAAGGTTTCCAGGACTAGCACCAAGGAACCCAGCTTGGCTCTTCCTCCTGGCACTGTCTTGAGCTTTCTCGGCCCACGCTCACCCCTCAAGGGCATTTCCCTAATGAGTAACCTTGCTGGTTGTGATCTGAATGGCCCAATTCATAGGTCAGAGGAGAAGCAGAAAGGAAGGATTTACCAGCAGGCCCCAGGATCCCTGGCCCAGCCTGACTCCACCTGTTCCCTCTTCACCGTAGCACCTCTGGCGTCAGTTTCCCCTCTCGGGGCCCTGCTGTGTGCCGAGCTGACCTCTGAAGGCACAGCATGGAGGTTCTAACGGGGAGAGTTCAGACTTGTGCTGGGTGCTAAGTCGCTTCAGTCGTGTCTGACTCTTTCTGACCCTATGGACCGAGCCTGCCCAGGCTCCTCTTATCCATGGAATTCTCCAGGCAAGAATACTGGAGTGGGTTGCCAAGACGCTAAACATCTATTTAGGTACCTAAACATCTATTTCTGCTTTATTGACTCTGCCAAAGCCTTTGACTGTGTGGATCACAATAAACTGTGGAAAATTCTGAAAGAGATGGGAATACTAGACCACCTGACCTGCCTCTTGAGAAACCTATATGCAGGTCAGGAAGCAACAGTTAGAACTGGACATGGAACAACAGACTGGTTCCAAATAGGAAAAGGAGTACATCAAGGCTGTATATTGTCACCTTGCTTATTTAACTTATATGCAGAGTACCTCATGAGAAATGCTGGGCTGGAAGAAGCACAAGCTGGAATCAAGATTGCCGGGAGAAATATCAATAACCTCAGATATGCAGATGACACCATCCTTATGGCAGAAAGTGAAGAGGAACTAAAAAGCTTCTTGATAAAAGTGAAAGAGGAGAGTGAAAAAGTTGGCTTAAAGCTCAACATTCAGAAAATGAAGATCATGGCATCTGGTCTCATCACTTCATGGGAAATAGATGTGGAAACAGTGTCAGACTTTATTTTTTTGGACTCCAAAATCACTGCAGATGGTGACTGCAGCCATGAAATTAAAAGACTCTTACTCCTTGGAAGGAAAGTTATGACCAACCTAGATAGCATATTAAAAAGCAGAGACATTACTTTGCCGACTAAGGTCCATCTAGTCAAGGCTATGGTTTCTCCTGTGGTCATGTATGGATGTGAGAGTTGGACTATAAAGAAAGCTGAGCGCCAAAGAATTGATGCTTTTGAACTGTGGTGTTGGAGAAGACTCTTGAGAGTCCCTTGGACTGCAAGGAGATCCAACCAGCCCATTCTAAAGGAGATCAGTCCTGGCTGTTCATTGGAAGGACTGATGTTGAAACTGAAACTCCAATACTTTGGCCACCTCATGTGAAGAGTTGACTCATTGGAAAAGACTCTGATGCTGGGAGAGATTGACAGCGGGAGGAGAAGGGGACGACAGAGGATGAGATGGCTGGATGGCATCACCGACTTGATGGACATGAGTTTGAGTGAACTCCGGGAGTTGGTGATGGACAGGGAGGCCTGGTGTGCTGCGATTCATAGGGTCGCAAAAAGTTGGACACGACTGAGCGACTGAACTGAACTGAAAGCCGTCCTGTGTTCAGAACCTGTCTGCCTATGAAGACTGCAAGTCTGGGAGGCCAAACACGCAAAGGCACAGAGCACCCCAGGGTAAGAAACAGTTGGCGAAACCCAGAGCCGGTCAGCGTCCAGGGGGTGGAGTTCAGGTATTGGAGCTCTGACCAGCGCAGCGCGCTTCGGGCTGGAGCTGGACATTTGAATTTGAATTCTCCTGATCTCCTGAGGAGAGATCTCGAGCCAGGCGCTTGGCCTCATTTAGTTGCTGGTGTCCCAGTCCTGCATTACAGGGATACACCAGATGGGCCTAGAGCTCTCAGGGGCGCTTTCAGCTCTGAATGATTTCAGTCCACCGTCCTAGGCCATGCGCTACTGTCCCCTGGGACTGAGGCTTGGCAGGACAGGGGCTTCAGTTTCTATTTCCCATTGGGTGCACTTCCCTGTGCCTAGGGGATCCTTAGCCACTGTGTTGATTGACACTCTAACCCACTGCAAAGCTCAGGACACTAGGTGGGTGGCGTGATTGATGACTGATCACTCACAAAAGTGTCCTAGTCAGGATGCGAACCTCAGTGGTGCTTCGACTGTGGGCTGTGGGATCCACCCACACCTCACCTTTGAAGCCTCCCAGAAGTCCTAAATGGGGAAGGGAAATTGAGGGAGAAGCATCAGATCCCCTGACTCATGGGGCACCCCAGCGCCCAACAAGCCTGTGGGCCCTGCCCTCCTGCAGAGAAAGCCTTTTCCATAAACACTAGCTGCTCCTGGCCTAGGGGCAAGGGCGGCTCATGTCCTTCTCAACCCTGTCACTTCCAGAATCATGTTTGATAATTAGTCCTCTTCTTTCCTTACACAGGCTTCCTTATGCCTTAGAGATTAAATGAACTTGCAGGTTGGTGTTTTTAGCAGAGTGTTTACAGGACAAAAAGGCCAAAACTGCAGAGAAAGTGCCGTCCAGGGTGTCTGGAGACTTGGGGTTAGCCTCAGCTCTTGCTTTTCTTTGCGTGGTCTTGGAGGAATTTCCCATTTCTGGGTCTCAGTTTCTCTTTCTATAGAATGAAGATGTTGACCTCGGGGGCTCTTGGGGGTACTGAAAATTCTGTCTTAACTGGTGTTGGTGCCTCAGGGTCAGGGTCTCCGCCGAGTAGAGGAGAGCCTTGCCCCACGGGTCCCAGCCGGGGCTGCACTTCAGGCTTCACTCAGGGCCCAAGGGAGGAACCAAGGAGGAAGGGAGTGCAGGTTGTCTGAAAGTGGTGACATTTGGTTTGGAGACTTTGGTCCCATATCTGTGGCTCTGCACATGACCCCAGGCCTTCTCAGCCACCCAGCAGGTCCAGGAGGGGTGAGCCTGTGGCCGGGCTTCCTACCAGAGCATGTGACCCGGTGGCCGCGGGGTGTGACTAACAGCGAACTTCCTCAAGACTGTGATTCCAGGCAGGGGTGGAAGAGGCCCTCTGAGGGTGGGGGCTGGTCACAGCTCCTTCTGGGCCCCTCTAAGTGAGGCCTTGCTCCGGGTGAACAAAGCTCCTCTCCCTTTTTACAGTCCTCAGGAGGTATGGTTGGGAAATGACATTTACCTCCCTCTTTGTGCTTTCCAGAACTTTCTTAATTATAGGCAGTGAACATACCTGCTTTGATAATCAGGGGAGAAGCCTGTTATTATTTTCAATCCCAGTCCTCAAGCTGTCAGCAGACATTCCCCTAACTCCTCCCAAGGTCAGAGAGGGCAGGTGTAAATGCCCAGTGATGTCAGGAACACACACCCCCCCGAGACCCCTGGGCTCCTGGGTCACCGGGGGCATGAGAACAGGATGGAGCCTGACAGCCTGTTCCTAGCCTCTCTCGGCCCATCAGTGACAGGGACAGCACACCCAGGGACGCATATGTGTCTCCCAAGGTCCTGCAGCCCTTACGATGAGTGGGAGACAGAAACCACATCTCCCGGCTCCTCAGGGCCCCTTCTGTGGGTGACAAGCCCCTGGACCAGGAGAAGCTCTTTGGGGCGGCAGAAGGCAGGCTCCTACATTCCTGAGTCCAAATGTTGTCAGACGTTCTCCAAGCACCTGCTGGGTGGGCTGGGGTTGGGGTGTGGGGGCCCTGTGGGAGCACCTGAGGGTTGTGGGCAGACCAGAGGAAGCAAGGGCCCTTGCCCACAGCCAGCAAGCAAGCTCACAGGCAGCTGGACTGGGCAGGGTTGGTGGCGGGCGACCAGGGATCTCTCTCCTTCCCCAGCATTGACGTCACCACCCCTCCAGTTCCTGCAGGCCCCCAGGGTGAGATGCCCACGGTGATGTGGCTTGTAGGGTGCTCGGGCTTGGGGGGACTTAAGTCCTGGGATGATACAGGATTGTGGAGCAGAAACAGGGCCATAGCAGGGGTGTGGAATGGAGAACAACTGCCCCCTGGGATGCACAGGCTTTGGAGCAGTTCCCTACTTTCTTTGTCCACGTGAGGAGACCGTCTCCTCCTGCTCTTAAATAGGAGAGAAGCAACCCCCCTCCCCCAGTGCCTATACCATCTTTTTGCTTAGGGTTCCCTTATGCAGTGCTGACAAACTGTCATTCGCCAGGCCTGCGCTGGGCTCTTTGAATACCTTGATCTCATCCAGTCCTTAAAGCACTTATGACCGTGGTGCAGCGTTCACCCCATTTTCTGGATGGGGACACTGAGGCTTGGTAACTTGCCCAGGATTTCACAGTTGGCACAGCAGGTGATCGAGTTAATCAGTTAATAGTTTTAACCTTCTTCATCTTTTTTGAAAATGGGTAGTGCCTTTACATGATTTCTAAATGAATTCTAAAGGAAGTTTCATAAAAAGGTTCCCTTCCACCTCCCCTAAGTTCTTTCAGAGATACTCTATGCAAATATGATAAAATATGTACTGTCCCTTTTCAAACACAGATGGAGCATAGTAGACAACTTTTCTGCACTTTCTTTCCACTTCCTATCATTACATAGTTTAGCATTGCTTTCATGCTATAGGAGCCACTGGAGGTCCCAGTGTGACTGCAGGGTCATGACCCTTTAATATGTCTCAGGAGAGGCAGAATCGGTCAGAATCTGGGAAGGCCTTAGGTCTGGTTTCTGTGACAGGGTGTTTTTGTTTGTCTGCTGTGTGTGTGTGTCTTTTAGTTAATAGACTTTATTTTTTTAAAGTAGTTGTCAGTTAGTCATTTTAGTCGCTCAGTCGTGTCTGACTCTTTGTGACCCCATGAACCGCAGCACGCCAGGCCTCCCTGTCCATCACCAACTCCCGGAGTTCACTCAGACTCACGTCCATCGAGTCCGTGATGCCATCCAGCCATCTCATCCTCTGTCGTCCCCTTCTCCTCCTGCCCCCAATCCCTCCCAGCATCAGGGTCTTTTCCAATGAGTCAACTCTTCGCATGAGGTGGCCAAAGTACTGGAGCTTCAGCTTTAGCAAGTAGTTGTAGGTTTGCAGAAAATTGAGTAATTAATAGAGTTTTTATATGCCCCTTCTCTCCCCTCCCGTTTCCCCTATTACAACCATATTGCATTTGTGTTGTGTGTTTGTTACAATTAGTGAACCAATTGATGCGTTATTATTATTTTTTAATAATAAAAAAATAATTTTTTTCTTTGGCTGTGCTGGGTCTTAGCTGCAGCATGTGGGATCTAGTTCCCTGACCAGTGATCGAACCTGGGCCTACAGCACTGGGAGGGCAGAGTCTCAGCCACTGGTCCACCAGGGAAGTCCCTTGATGCACTATTATTACCTAAAGTCCATACTTTACATTGGCTCCCTCTTTGTGTTATAGTTTTGACAAGCACATAACATCATGTACCCACCATTTCAGGATCACACAGAACAGTTTCAAATCCTCCTACTCACATCCCTCCCGCTTTCCCCACCTCAGGCCACCACTTATCTTTTTACTGATTCTCTAGTTTTGTGTGCCAGGGTTTTTGAAGGGCACGCCTGCCCTCTTCATGGCTGATGCTCCCAGCTCCAGGGAAGGACTGGAGGCCACTCAAGGGCTCAGATCAGGGGGTGTGTTGAAAGCTGTCAAATGATAAACCTAAAACAATTTAGTCATGTTTGAGGTCCTTTATTCAAAGGAGAAACAGCCCACAGCTTAGGGGGACACAGTGCACCAGAAACAGGGGCGCACTCTTGCTGAGGAATTTGAGGCAGGGGCACATTTTCAGAGCATTAGCAGAGGCAGTTTGGGAACAGGACAGGATTGGCTAAAGCTGATGGGTTCTGTTTTCGAGGTCCAGTGAGCTGGCTAAGCTGCCGGCTGGAGGATTGGATGGTGTACGGCAACTTTCCTAGCCAGGGGTTTCCCATCAGTAAATTAAGTAAGGCTGACCTCAGTGTAGGTTTGTGACTTGGCGAGGGCAGTCCCCATTTTGTGAGTCCTGATACACACGTGAACTTTCTCAGAACTGACCTTGCTGTACCCCAGAGGAGCCCATGAAGGAGTCAGGCGCTGCATGGGTCTCCTGGGCAAAGGATCTGGATCACGAAGGGCATACCTTCCTAATCCTCCGTGGAGAGAGGGGAGGAGAGTTGCTCAGAAATTGTCTCCTCTCAGACAGGGTGGGTGTTCATTTATCCATCTGCATTCCCACTGGGACTGCCGCCTCCTGAGGAAAGGAAGACATCTACGCCATGAGGTGCCCAGCGCTGGCCAGGACTACACATTAGTTGAACTCATGGCTGAATGGGCAGATCTGAACTTGAAACAGACATATGCCTCCCAGGGTTACAGTGATCCCTTCCGTGGGCTCCGCTTTCTTCAGCTGATTTCATAGGGTGTAACAACTGTGATGAAATGACTGTGGTCCAGGGATCTTAGTCTACCTGGCCCGGTGAGAACTTTAATGTCTTCAGAGCCCAGAGTTAATGAGGCTCACACACCAACTGGCAAGTTCAGTATGAAAGCCAGATGAGCAGTCTTTACTCAAGGAATAGCCCTGTCTCCTGAACGGAATTACCTGCTCAGGCAAGCAGCCGTCTCCCCACTGTGATCAGGCTGGCCAGACAAGTTACAGAGTCTGCTCTGGGCACGTGGAACCTGAAAAGGGAAAGGTGTTGTCTGATGGCATCAGGCGCTGCTGGCCCCTGTGCCTTGAGTATTAAGATGAGTGTGTCAGCTCTGTCACTCCTGGGCAATTCTGGGCATTCTCTTTCTTTTTTAAAAAATATTTCTTTGGCTCTGCCAGTCTTGGTCATGGCACACTGGTTCTTTACTTATGGCCTGCGGGATCTAGTTCCCTGACCAGGGATTCAACCTGGGGACCCTGCATTGGGAGCATGGAGTCTTAGCCACCGGACCACCAGTGGCTGAAGTCTCTGGGCATTCTCAGTGAAGGCTGTGTGGCATCAGCCTTGGCCCCAGATTGTCTTGGGCTTGAATCTTGGTTTTGCCAGGATCAGGGATATCCTAGGTAAGTCAGCCTCCTGAGACTCAGTTTCTCTGACTGTAAAATGGGCATGATCTTTGATTTAAAGATTTGAGCCCATGTATGTAGAGCAATCAGGAGGGAGCCTGGCAGGTAACAGCCTGTCGGTTAATGCCAGTTGTGGTTATGGTTGCTGTTGGATAATGCCAGATTGCCTTTTTGATTCTTCTCTCCTGCCTCCTCTAAAATCCGAGTTCATTAGGAAGCTTCACTTGTTAAAGATATGCTAATGTACTCAATATGATTATTGAACAGTTCTTGCTTTCCTTTCATGCTCAGGAACTAACTCTTCAGTCTAATCTTATCTTTGTTATTGTTCACTCTCCAAAACTGACCCGGAGCAAGAGCTTGTGGGTATTCTAGATATCAGGGGAAGAGAATGATGCCTGAGGCTGGAGGGAACTGGGACACTTTCCAGGAGGTGAAAGGCATGTGCTTGGGACTGAGATTAAAGTGTTCAACCAGGAGGACTGGAATGGTCTGGTCCCAGCTCCGTTCCCTACTAGCCTTGTGACTTGTCCTGTCACTTCCCTCTTTGGGTTTACTATAGTTCTCATTCTGACATTCACAGATGGACAGTGGAGGTCTGAGAATCTCCTGAAACTAGTGCAAAATGTTGTGTCTGAGCATTTTTTTGGCAGAGTGCTCCCAGCTTTCAGCAGATTCTCAAAAGGGTTCCAACCTCTTGGGCTGGCAGACTTTATCGTGGTGACTCAGCTGTCTCTCATGGGCTCCAATGCCCGCAGCTGACTCACCAATGTGAGCTCTTAGCAGTCCCCAGGCCAGCTCCCCACAGAGCACCCAACTGGCTCAGCCAGGCACGGTCCACTAGACTATACCTGGGAGCAGAGCTCTGGGGCCAGGCTGCATCCTGGGGGTGGCCAGCCTCCAGAGCAGACTGGCTGCCTGGGACTGGGCTCATCTCCAGCCCAGAAGGTGGCAGAGCCCCAAGGTGCCAAATGGGACCTGTGCACCAGGAACCTTGAGAAAGCCGTGCACCCGGTGGGGCACTCTGGCTTCCCTGGAGAGCGTGAGATAACATCAGGCTCTAAGTGTGGCTTTTCCATTCAGTCTGTATATTTCAGTTCAGCATCCACAGCCTCTGGTATATACTAGATGCTCAGTAAAAGTACTGCTGAAAATAACAAGACAGCTACTTGAGAAGTGAATCAAGTACAGAAGGGGCAGGAGGGAGCCTTGACCACCTCCTACAGCATAGAATAGGCTTTCCTCTAGGAGTATCATTTTAACTGAGTTTTGAAGGTTAAATAAAAGTTCCCCAGGGAAAGAAGTAGAAAAGGGAATTTGAGGTGAGGAAGTAGGTATTACTGGGCACAAAGATGTGAAACCACACGGGTTATTCAGGTGCCCCTCGGGGTGTGGGGCAGAGTGGCTGGGACCATGCGAGGGAGGGGCAAGGCTGGGATTTCAAGGGAGCAGATTGCAGAGCTGGGTTAGGGCCAAGGCTTGTGTTCTGAGAAGAAATGTCAGAGGAGGAGGAGGACACCCAGAGCAGGGGTGTGAGAGTGGTGCTGTGCACCCCTAGATCTCCTGTCAGGACCGAGGGACTGTTAAGCACAAGACAGCAGGCCCCAAATGGAGTCACTTGTGTTAATCCTGGTGCCTCCAGACTGAGACTTCATTACAGTATTGGATTTTCCAGAAACGGAGATCTTTAACCAGTCATTTGGGAATCACCTAGTGAGCAATCAGCATTAGGTCAGGTCATCCTGCTGATAGACTCCTGACATCCCCTAAAGGAAAGTGACCTTGCCATAGCCAAGCTGCTTGTCTTGACTTAGTCAGACTTGAACTAGTATAACTTCTTTGTTCCTGCTTCCTTCTGTCCATTAAAAGTGTTTCATTTTGTACAGCTCCTCCAAGCTCCCTCTTATCTGCCAGATTGGATGCTACAACAATTCATGAATTGTTGAATAAAGCCAATAAGATCTTAAAAATCTACTCAATTGTACTTTGCTTTTTAACAGAACTCATTTCCCTTTTGCCTGGAGTGCAGCCTGCTAAGGACTCACATCTGCAAACTGGTCCTGATCAGCTTGGGCTGCCACAGTGAAATACTACAGAGCAGGGGGCTTAAACAACAGACATTTATTTTCTCCCAGTTGTGGAGGCCAGAAGTCTAAGATCAAGGTTTCTGCTGATTTGGTTTCTGGTGGAGACTCTCTTTCTGGCTTGCAGATGACTGCCTTCTTGGTCTGTGCTCACATGGCTTTTCCTAAGTGTGTGCAGTTGGGGTTGGGAGTTGGGGTGCATGGGGAGAGCAAGATCTCTGGTGTCTCTTCTGATAAGTATGCTAATCCTGTGAGATCAGAGGCCCACCCTTATGACCTCAGTGAACCTTCATTACTTCCTTAGGGGCCCCATCTCCAAATATAGTCACTGCATGGGGATTGAGCTTCAGTGTATGAATTTTGGAGCAGGATACAAACATTCAGTCCATACTGACGGATGAAGTGAAAGTCGCTCAGTCGTGTCCAACTCTTTGCAACCCCCCGGGCCAGAACACTGGAGTGGGTAGCCTTTCTGTTTTCCAGGGGATCTTCCCAACCCAGGCCTCCTGCATTGCAGGCGGATTCTTTACCAGTTGAGTCACAAGGGAAGCCCATACTGATTGTTAGCCCCTGTTCAGGAATCGCCCTCAGCCGAAGGGAGCCCCGGGCCCAAAGTTCTGCCTCTCCCTGGGACACTGTTATGCTGAGGTGCAGGGACCATTCCTCTTGCCTCAACTGAGGACAGTTCTGCAGGGCCATCCCTACAACATGGGGGTGAGCTGAGGCCTCAGTGGCAACTTCACTGGAGTGTAGTTTCCCCTTCTGCCCTGTCTTGCTGCCCTCATTGCCTCACAGGTGTGATTCTGGGAGCATGTGCTGAAAACTCCTGCCCACACAGCTCAGTCTCAGAGCGTGTTTCCCAGACATGTGAAAGATGGCCAAGTACATGTCAATCCATGATCCAACTTTGATCAGCTGGTCCTAGCAGCTGGAGTACTGAGTTGAAGAGGCTTCAAAGTCAAGTTCATCTAGTGATGTCTATCATGGGTGAGGAAGCAGGCATGGGGACTTGCGTGCTAGATGTCCAGCATTCCGCAGAGAGCTGTGGTGTTACAGATGCCAGGTTGGGAGAGCTGTAGGAAGGAGGAACAGGCCGACAGGGTCAGAGGCTAAAGGGAATGAGAAGGTGCTGTTGGACTTTCCAAGTAGAGACTTACCATTTTACTTTCAAAAAGCCATTCCATGGAGCAGTGGGCAGGGTTATGGTTAGTTTGGAGGGCGGTAGTAAACGATGTAGGTGACTGTTTCAAGGAGCAAGGAAGTGAAGGGAAGGTACGAGGAAGTAGCTGAAGTGAAAGTCAGGGGTGATATTTCTTTTAGGCTAGGAGAGCCTTGTGTATATTTATAGGCTGAGGGAGAAAAGTCAGTGGTGAGGGGGAAGACTGAAGATATTAAAAAGAAAAGGACAGTTGATGGAGCAAAGCACTCAAGGGATGAATAAGAAAAATATTTGACAACTGGTAAAGTATGAGGAACAAAGAGAATGAACACACCTAAAACTAATGTAATATTGTAAATCAACTATACTCTTAATTTTTAAAAAGGAAAAATATATTAAATATAAAAAAGAATGGACAGGGTATCAATTCTGTCCTCATAGGGATCAGTCATAGGAGCTGATCAGCAAACACACAGGAGGGTTTAGCAGCTATGGTCTGGCCTCACAAAAAGAAGAAAAGGCATTTCCTTTTCAGAGATGGAAGGAAAGAGGTAAAAATAGGAATTGAGCATGAAGAAGACAAAGATGCGGTTGGGACTTGAGCATTGTTGAAAAGATCTGGAAGATAATAAAAACTTGAGATAATGAAACCTTAAATGAGATATGGATGTGTTTACATGAGTAGTAAAGGTGGATAGTACTTTAGTGGAGATGGTAAATAGTGGGGGATAGTAAATAGTGGAGGTAGATAATATAGAACAAATATAATTATCAGGGATCCAGGTTCTTGTTGCTTTGTCATCCATAGCAAGGCTTCGATTTCATGGCCCAGAATGGATGCTTGAGCTCCTGCCATTGTGTCTGCAATCCAACATAAGAAAGGAATTTGCAGCCACAGCTGACATTTAGCTGGTACAAATCAACAGCATTGTTTAGGAGTAAAATTACTGAAATACTTCTGTTGTTGTTTAGTCACTAAGTCATGTCAGACTCTTTTGTGACCCCATGGACTGTAGCCCACCAGGCTCCTCTGTCCGTGGGATTTCTCTGGCAAAAATACCAGAGTGGGTTGCCATTTCCTTCTCCAGGGGATCCTCCCAACCCAAGGATCAAACCTGTCTCCTGCATTGGTGGGTGGATTCTTTCCAATGAGCACTAGGGAAGCCCCAAATACTTCTGTTTTGTTGTTGTTCAGTTGCTAAGTCATGTCTGACTCTGCGACCTCATGGACAGCAGCATGCCAGGCTTCCCCGTCCTTCACTATCTCCCAGAGTTTGCTCAAATTCATGTCCACTGAGTTGGTGATGCTATCTAACCATCTCATCCTTTGCTGCCCCCTTCTCCTTTTACCGTCAATCTTTCCCAGCATCAGGGTCTTTTCCAATGATTTGGCTCTTCATATCAGGTGGCCAAAATATTGGAGCTTCAGCTTCAGCATCAGTCCTTCCAATGAATATTCAGGGTTGATTTCCTTTAAGATTGACTGGTTTGATCTCCTTGCTGCCCAAGGGACTCTCAAGAGTTCCCCAGCACCACAATTTGAAAGCATCAGTTCTTCGGCGCTCAGCGTTTTTTTATGGTCCAACTCTCACCAACTTCTGTACCATCTGGTAAATAACTGCTGACTCCCTGATGCCCATTCCTCTGCTTACTCACCCTCTGAGACCACCCACCCCTCCAGGACAACACCTTGGCTCAGCTGGGATCTTCCAAGACATTCCCCCAACAAAATGGTCAGTGTCTTGGCAGTGAAGGTGAAAGTTGTAGTCACTCAGATTTGTCAAATATTTGCACTGGCTGTTTCTCTTCCTTTTAAGAACAGGACCTTAAAGTCACAAAATTGGCACATGTTCTTTTATTTCATTGGCCAGAATGAAGTCCTTTGGCTGCAAGGGAGGTTATGAAATCTCTTTTTTCTGGGTGGCCATATGTGCAGACAGAAGTAGGGAGTTTGATTACTAATTATCAAGATCAAGGGAAAAAGAGGTGAAGGATATTAGGAGACAGTAGCAGACTCGGCCACATGGGAGGGCCAAAAAGGTGCCAAGTATTAATAGCACAGAGGAATTTGTGAGCCTAGCTGACACAGTTGATTTCTCCAGCAGTCTAGGGTTGGCGGGAAGAGAGGAGAAAGATATCAGAGGCTAGGAATTGGCCGGGGGGAGTTAGGGGTGCTTCCAGGATGGTGGGGACCCAGGGTGGAGCTTTGGTGCCAGACAGCTGAGCTGGGCCTTCCCAGTGGATGCCTTTGTTCTATCAGCTGTCTTGACCAAGGGCTGTTTCCATTGTAGAAACAGTGACAGATGGATGCCATCCAGGGCCAGAAGGGGAATTATTCATCTTATAGCTGGGAGTCTCACAGATCTCAGGCCCTAGAAGTGAGGCCTCATGAGGAACTGGGACCCAGAACTGGAAAGCCGTCAAGAACCCCACCAGGATCTCCAGCATGGCTCACATTTCTGACGAAAAATATCTTTACAGTTCCTAAAAACTTGAGCTCATAGTAGGGAGGACAAGAAGGGGATTTTCTTTTACCTTTTAAAATTTTCCCATAATTTTTTTAAAAAAGTATAAAGTAAAATATGGACATGGCAATGAGTGAAATAATGTAATGATGGGTACAACCCAAAGTCAAGGCTCTTTCCACCTCTGATTCTCTGTTCCTCTCCTGAAAATCCTGCCACTTCTGAGAGAGAAGGGCATGCTGCTGCTTCTGCCTTACACTTCAAAGCTGCTTCAAGTAACATTGTTTTGTACAGGCCTGTTTTCTTAGCTAGCCCATCATCTTTCAGCATTTGAAATCTTTCCAGTTTCCACTGTTACAAAGGGCCCTTTTGTGAACACTTTGGATAAAATACTTCTTAGCTCTGGATTATTTCTTTGAGAGAGGTACAAAGCTAGGAATGTTATTATAGGGTCAAGGGGTCCAAATAGCTTCATAGCTCTTGTTGCCTACGCACAGATGGTTAGGAAGGTGTTTTAAGAGGATTTAAGCATCTACTGATTTGGTAAAAAATGATCATAACCCACTTACTGCTTTTATATTCTTTATTAAAATCCTATCCCTACAGGGAAGAGGGTGGATTAAGGAACATATTACTCTTGTGTTCCAGGTGTGCAAATGAAAGGCATGAAAAGTTCATCGTAAAAACACTGACATATCCCTGTGGTTATTAGGGAGGTGGGGTATTAAAAAAGAGTCATGGTTGGTTCTGCTGCTGCTAAGTCGTTTCAGTTGAGTCTGACTCTGTGCGACCCCAGAGACGGCAGCCCACCAGGCTCCCCCGTCCCTGGGATTCTCCAGGCAAGAACACTGCAGTGGGTTGCCATTTCCTTCTCCAATGCATGAAAGTGAAAAGTGAATGTGAAGTCGCTCAGTCGTGTCTGACTCTTCACGACCCCATGGACTGCAGCCTGCCAGGCTCCTTTGTCCGTGGGATTTGCCAGGCAAGAGTACTGGAGTGGGGTGCCATGGTTGGTTCGGGCTCTGTGAGCACAGTAACTCCAGCAAAGTGGGAGCCTGTGACCTGAAGGTCTCCAGGTTTCCTCTTGGCTTGGGGTCTTGTAACCTCTGCATGGAATGCTTTGCCTCCTTCACTGATGAGGAGCTGGGGACCAGGCTGTGTCCTGGGACCCCACATCCCTTGCCCTTATCTGGCTGTTTGGGTAATGTGCCCCGTGCAGTGCCTGGACTTAGGAAGCCTGTGGATGGCGGCAGCCATGCAGCCTCCATCTTGCCACCGAGGCCAGTCAATGAGGCATGCAGTGTAGACCAAATCTCGTCCCAACTTTACTCAGCTCTTTCATGTCACCCACTGCGGTGCACACTTCCCCATCCCGCTCCCCAGTGGGAAGTAGGAGCCGCGGTGTGGGGGTGGTGGTGGAGGTGAGGCGGAGGAGGTGGGCCAAAGGCGCGGAGGCCTCTGTCTGTGGCCTGTTCCTACGATTGTCACAGATGGATGGGACCCTGGGTCTGCCCCTCCCTGGTCAAGTGTAACCTTGGATAAATGCTCTTCCCATTCCAGGTCTGAATTTCTCATTCGGTTCAATGATGGAATGAGACTGAAAGATCTTTAGGGGTCTGACCAAAAATTAGGCTGAGATTTCCTTCCCTTCCTTCCTTTGAACTTTCAGGCACTTGTCCTTTGGGGGATGGTGAGGTGAGGACCATCATCTCCGTGCTCAGAACCAGAGGGTCAAGCATGGGTAGAAGGCGAGGGGTTTTGTGGGCCAGCCAGGCCTTTCTCATTCTGGAGTAAGATGACAGTCCAGCACTAGATGGGCGGGGTAGGGGTGGGGGCGGCTTCCTTCTCCAACAAGGCCCTTGGCTGACTTTTAGCCTGGTTCTCAATTCCCGCTTCACTTCTTGTTCCCTTCTCCAGTGACTCATGCACTTCCTATCCTCCCCCATCTTGCTCCTCAGTCCCTTTGCTCCACTCCCTCCAACTCCGGGACAGACCTTAGTAGGGCCTTGGGATGGAGCGTGTTTGTTGAGAAGGGGAAATTTCCCCTTCCCTTCTTTGGTTCTTTTTGATTGGTCAGATAATTAAAATGATGTAAGGCAGATTAACAGAAAGTAAAATTTAATTTCATATGTTCAGGAATCCCACAAACAGGAGCAGGTCAGAGACAGAGAGGTAAAATGAGATATATACCCCATCTTGAGATAAGGAATAGAGTAGGGGCCTGGGGCTTCCAAGAACAGGAGGGTCACCCACAGGCAGATAAGAGCAGATGTTTTGGTAATTAGGGATCTGCCCTGCCATATAGATAGAGGTCACATAGATATAATGTGTCCCTGGTAATAACTCTCTGGGAAAAAATTCCCAATTTATATTATTTTTTAAATTTCCAATTTAAATTCTTCTAGGCAGTTAAGCGAGAAGCAGTAATTTCTCTTAAGTCCGCAGGGTCTCCATTGCCTTTAATTTGAAAGACAAGTGTGCTTGTGTTCAGTTGTGTCTGACTCTGTGACCTCGTGGACTGTAGCCCGCCAGGCTCCTCTGTCCATGGAATTCTCCTGGCAAGAATATTGGAGTCGGTCGCCATTTCCTACTCCAGGGGATCTTCCCAACCCAGCGATAGAACCTGCATCTTTTGTGCCTCCTGCACTGGCAGGCAGATTCTTCCCCACTGCGCCACCTGGGAAGCCCCTTATTACCCATTGTATGTGCGTGTGCTAAATCGCTTCAGTCCAGTCCGACTCTTTGCCACCCCATGGACTGTAGCCCGCCAGGCTCCTCTGTCCATGGAATTCTCCAGGCCAGAATACTGGAGTCACTTGTCATGCCCTCCTCCAGGGGATCTTCCACCCAATATCAATTCTCATTCAGCCAACCATGTTTTACTGTGTTGACATGATGACAGTCGCTAGTCAAAAATAGTTTAAGACCTAAGAGGGGAAAAATGAAATAGAGAACCACTGTATGGCATTTCTTAAACTAACACGTTGGACGGGCGAAAGGCTCACATGCCAAAGTGGCCCATCTGAGACCTGCCGTGAAACCCTACAGATCTAACATTGGGAAAACCGGTCTGTGAGTCACGGAGAAGGGATGGCGGATAGGAGATGTGAAGAGGGAAAATCAGGGACCAGAATGACGCTACGCGCTTGCCCAGCCACTTAAACACCATGAGTGTCAATTTAGGAGACAGCTTTGGGTCAGGTGGTGAGTTTGAGTTCTGACTGTGAGAGCTTAGAAAAAATAGATAAACTTTTCAATTCTCGGCTGAAAAATAGCCCTAATAACAGAAAATGGCACGTCAGAGAAAAAAGGTGAGGCTTGAAAGATATTTTATATAAATAATCCCTCACGTCTTCAATGATGTATTCTTTTTTGATGACCCCTCCCTCCTTCCGCCCCGCCCCGCCCCGCCCCGCCCCGCCCCGCCTCCCCTCCCCTCCGCGCAGGCGCCCTGTGTGGCGCTGAGTCAGGCTGCGGGGGGGCGGGAAGTCGGACCCGCCCGGCGGGGATTGATCTTGCGCTTGCGCAGTGGGCGGCTCTGGGGCGGAGCAGGTTTATATTCGCCGAGAATCAGCTGACGCTCTGCATTGCAGACTGCGGAGTCCGGTGGCGCCATGTACTCGTTCTTCGTCCTGGCCAGCCTCCTCGGCGGGGGTAAGCCCTGGGAGCCCCACGCCCCCAGCCTGGGGTACGGGTCCCCCGCAGAACGCGGCCCGCTCGTCCTGGAGCGGGCTGTACCCGGCCTCGCCCCTCTGCTCTCCGTAGGGATTGGCGGGGGGCGCTCACTGCGCAGGCGCGTGCGCAGCGCCTGGTAGCTGCTGGGCGGCGGAGGGGCTGCGGGAGGCCGTTGGAAACCTGGTTGCTAAGGGTCTGGGGTCCGGCGGGTGGGGCAGGGGAAGTAGCGTCTCCCTCAGGGCTTAAGTGGGCGTGGCTGGGGCTCACCCGGGCCTTCCCTTAAACTCCGTCCTGCTCTCGGGGTGGGCTGGTAGGGTGACCCCCCTCCAGCAGCTGTGTTCTGCTTCTGCTGGGCGCACGTGATCGAGATGGACTGGAGCCTCAACTTCTGAACAGACTTCGGCCCTGGGCCTCTCTTGCCCCAGTTTTTAAAAACATTGAAGTTGCAGGAAGCACAGAAGTATTATGTATCTTCTGTGTTGATGCTTATCTTTGTATCCCCGTTTACTCTTCACCCTACATCTCGAAGATGGTATGAGGGTTTTGTTGTTCGCAATGGAGCCCTCCTTTCATCTTGCATGGCCATTGGCCGGCTTTGGCAGTGGCCTTTATTTTGGTGAAAACGTAGGTACCTGAGAAGTTGGCGCTACACAGCAGTATTCTTACACCCACTAATTGTCCTGAAGTAGTACTAATGGTTGTTAAAATCTCTACAGGGCCGAGCTTGAGACCTAGCTGCACTGCCTTCCTGGAGTTAGAAAGGGCCCTATACCCTCCCCACACCCTCAGCCTTTGTCTTCACATCTTAACCTCATTTAAATCATGACAAAGGGCACGGAGTGAGATAAATAGAGCCAGATTTTAATTTAAATACAGAGAGGTGCTTACACAAATCCGAGTGTTTTCAGATAATAGACCACAGAGGGAAAAAAATGGGATCTTTACAGCCATTCTCAGGTTCTGTATCTGGTGAACTGTAATTTAAGGGCTCGCTTCCATTTTAACTCATGCAGCAATCCAAATTTAAATTAAACTGTAACATAATGGATGACAGTTGATGGAGAAATCAAAGAAATAAGTTATTTATACGTGAGATAGATTTAAGGTGTTTTTCCTCATGTTAGCTTTCAGCAACTTCCAGGAATGTGTCTTAACCTTAAACCAAACTCCTGACCTTGTTTTACTTGTGGATTATGAAAGGCGATCAGTTTATAAAGATGTTTGGTTTATAATCACTGAAGAAACTTTTTATTGCTGGGGTTGATACTGCTTGTTATTCCATGGTGTAGTCTCTAATTTATCTATACTGATTGAGAACAATTATTTCATTTTTCAGTATCCAATTTTTCTTACTGGCAGTGAGTCACTCCTCACAAGACCCTTAGGGATTCTGAATCACACCGCACAAAGAGGAAATGTAAAGTCCTCCTTGGGTACAGTATACATGGGAGTGTGGCTAACCAGACAGTTAACCTAGACACCTTCTTCCCAGAGCACTTGGGAGACAGGAGTGTGTAATAATGTGCTCCAACCTTGCTGCCCAGCCTTCAGGATTACGGCAAGGTCATGCTCTGAACTGGAGAAGGAAATGGCAACCCACTCCGGTAGTCTTGCCTGGAAAATTCCGTGGATGGAGGAGCCTGGTAGGCTACAGTCCATGGGGTCACAAAGAGTCGGACACGACTGAGCAACTTCACTGATTCATACTCTGAACACAATGTGTGAATGCCTGCTTGCTTTGACAGTTCTGGCCTCAGTGTAGGTTTTTGAAAAGATAAAAAAATGTTTAGGATTGATGTTGAGCTTGTTAATGAAGGTGCCTGGTGACGGCTGCCATCATCTGCTCCCTGAGAGCGTGTCATTCTGGATCTGCAGAGGCTTTCTGCTTTGTGTTTCAATGATGTCCTGGTGGTAGAGACGTTTGCTTTTGAGTTACTTTTCCAATCATCCTGTTGCCTGTCCTTTTTCTCCACCTGGAAAAGAAATGGCAGTGATGGTATACTGAGAGAAATGGAGAGTGCCTCCTCTGACTGCTCAGGAATGAAGATACCGAGGCCCCCAGAAATGACTGCCCCAAACCGTAGGCCATTTACTGGGGAAGTCAGAATCAGAACACAGGACTCCTGACAGTGCTTACTCTTTGTCTGTTCTTCCATCAACATGAATTGCTTAATTCTTTACAAATTTACTGGGCTGTAATTTACCCCCGGAAAACATGCACATTTTAAGTGTACAAATTGAGGTATTACTGCCCATGAGCAAGCCCACTCCAGAAGCCCCTGTGCCTCCCATCTCTAACTTATCCCAAAGGAAACCACTCGCTTAGCTTCTAGCACTGTCGATGTAAAAACCCAACTGCTGTTATTGAGCTTTTTATACATGGGATCATAGAGTGAGGACATACTGTTGGGTGATTCTTCTAGAGGAGAAAGGCAGGCCCAGCGTTAATGAGGTGAAAAGTATAAGACCTGTGGCTTGGTGTCTGGGAGGTGGTACATATTCCCTAAAGCTTAGCTGCCTGTCACTGTCTCTTGTGTAGAGGCTAGCCAGCTGAACAGTTTGCCCAGCACTGAGGCAGGTAGCTCTCTAGGGATGCTAGAATGTATTGTGTACAAACTTTTATTCGTTTAATAGCTGCTCTAAAAATCTTTTTTCTTTATCGTTGGCCTTGCTGGGTCATCGTTGCTGTGCTCGCCTTCTCTAGTTACAGTGTGGGGGCTTCTCACTGTAGTGGAGCACGGGCTCTGGGTGTGGGAGGGCTCAGGAGTTGTGGCTCATGGGCTTAGTTTCCCCATGGCTTGTGGGATCTTAGTCCCCAGGCCAGGGATTGAACCCACGTCCCCTGCATTGGCAGGTGGATTCTTAACCACTGGACCACCAGGGAAGTCCCGTGACAGCTTATTTTTATTAAGATGTTGTGTGCGCGCATGCTCAGTCAAATCTGACTCTTTGTGACCCCATAGACTATAGCCCACTAGGCTCCTCTGACCATGGGATTTTCCCAGCATGGATACCGGAGTGGGTTGCCATTTCCTCTTCCAGGGGATCTTCCCGACCCAGGGATTGAACTCGCATCTCCTGCGTTTTAGCAGGCAGATTGCCACTGAGCCACCTGAGAATCCACTTATTAAGATGCAAGACATGATTATGGCATGCCTGCTGAATATCCTCAGTTCCAGTTTTCACCTGTCAGAAGGTGAAAGTGTTAGTCGCTCAGTTGTGTCCAACTCTTTGGGAACTCACTGCCGGTTTCTTCTGTCCATGGGATTCTCCAGGCAAGAATACTGGATTGGGTAGCTATTCTCTTCTCCAGGGGATCTTCCCGGCCCAGGGATTGAACCTGGGTCTCCTGCATTGTAGGCAGATTCTTTACAGTCTGAGCCACCAGGGACGTCAGTTCCAGTTCTCATCTGTCAGGAATTTGGACAGTTTCCCTGGTGACTCAGACGGTAAAGTATCTGCCCGCAATGCGGGAGACCCGGGTTCGATTACTGGGTCGGGAAGATCCCCTGGAGAAGGAAATGGCAATCCACTCCGGCCCTCTTGCCTGGAAAATCCCATGGACGGAGGAGCCTGATAGGCTACAGTCCATGGGGTCGCAAAGAGTTGGACATGACTGAGCAACTTCACTTCACTTCCTGTTTATCAGTTTTTAGTCAGAATCAACATTCATAGTAATATGAATATAATTTGTGAAGGGGTTATTTGTATTAGCCAATCAAGGATTTAGTAAGTGCTATATTTAGTTGCATTTGACAAGGTGTATCCAGTACCACCTATGATAGCTGGAGTGTATTGGGTCAGGTGGTCTGAGTTTTTCTAAATGAGGAAGGGGAACTTGCTCCTACATTTTCTTGAGATGTGAAACCGTGGAATGGCTGGGCTGTGGCTTGACTGGATTGGGAAGAGGAAGGGCTAACAGGGAACTGCTGGCTGGGGAAAGTACCTAGTAAGGCATGGGACGTTCCCAAGACCAAGACCTCGCCTCGTTGGGCCGCTGTGCGCTGCAGCTTCTGGAGGCAAGTCTTCCAGCATGGGCATTCTAAACCTAAGCCTTGGTCCTGACACCCATGATTTGGGTCTTCCTCCTTTTTCTTGCCTTTTTTTTTTTTTTTTTAATCCTTTAAAAACTGATGGTAAATACTGTAGTGATTGGGATGAAGAGTTTGTTGGCAAAAGCACTCATTTCCTTTACTTCTGTTTACTGAAGTTTCAGAAAATAACCCCTGAATTGTGTCCTTGGGTAATGGCCTGTGCACTGAAGAATAATCTGTTGAAATTTCATGTTTTCTTGTGGAATTTGTAATTCTTTAATATGGGAGTGAGGTGATACTGTGGAATTGAAGTTTTACCTAATCACACCACTGCCTGTATGACCCTGGGCAGTTTTCTTAAACTACTTTACAGGTAGGACTGATAGTCATTCCTATCTGACTGGGCTGTAGTGATGCTTTCATAGCTTACTGGATGACAGGGCCCAGGCACGAAGTGCGCTGTAAGCTTTGTTGTCACGCCGTATGGAAGCAGTGCGTGTTTGGTAATGTCCTTGTTCTGCCGGAGCAGCAAACCCTCTCATCTCAGCCCTTGATTTTGTGATGTCTCGTGCCTTCTTTCATTTCAGAAGATATTGTAAATTTAACAACAAACAAAATTACATTGACTTGTAAGTGTGTGTGTTGGTCATAATTACCGGGTCAGAAAACAAACCAGGGTAGGTAGTCAGCCATTAGGAGGGAGGTGGGAAAGAGTTTGGCTCGGCAGCCAGATTCTCAGTTTATGGATCAGTCTTTAACAGAGCAGCCCAGCAGATCAGGTTGGCTCCTGGTAACCTGACTGCTCAGATTCTAGGCCCATCGTCACTAACCATGGTCCCCGGAGCCTGTTCCACACCCCCTCTGCGACCTCTCACCCCCAAGTCTGGTTCCCTACCCATCAGTGGAGGTGAACTAATTAGGTAATAACTGCACATCACAGACAAGTTACATTATTGTAATAAGGCAGAGAAAAAAGTCTGTCTCCCTCCTACCACCTTCCCCCCCACCCCCACCCTCGGGCCTTTCCCAGAGGCACCCTGGTACCAGCTTCTTTAGGAACCTCCCTGGTTACCTACAGGTGACTGGGTGTATAATTACCCTTCTGTTTTTCTTTTTAACACAAACACATATTACACTGACTGTTTGCTCCTTGCTCTTTTTTTTTTTTTCCCAATCATGGAGCATCCTAGACATCTAGAAAAGTAGAAGAGTAATTATAATGAAGACCTATGTATATTTGTTGTTGTTGAGTCACTAAGCTGTGTCAGACTGTTTGTGACCCATGGACTTCTGCACTCCTGTCCTTCACCATCTCCCAGAGTTTGCTCAAACTCATGTCTATTGAGTCAGTGATGCCATCCAACCATCTCATCCTCTGTCATCCCTTTCTCCTCCTGCCTTCAGTCTTCCCTGGCATCAGGATCTTTTCCAGTGAGTCAGCTTTTTGTATCAGGTGACCCAAGTACTGGAGCTTCAGCTTCAGCATCAGTCCTTCCAATGAATATTCAGTGTTAATTTCCTTTAGGATTGATTGGTTTGATCTGCTTGTAGTCCAAGGGACTCTCAAGAGTCTTCTCCAACACCACAGTTCTAATCCCCTAGTTAAGATACAGAACAACCCACCTCCTTGCATAGATAACTGCCTTCCTGAGCTTGGTGTTTATCATCCCCCTGAAGGTCTATCTTTATACTTTCATGCATGTAAGTGTGATCTTCAGCAGGTATGAGTAGTATTGTTCTGGATATTTTAAACATTTTATAAATAATACGTATTCTTGGGTTTTTTTTTTTTTTTTTTGCTAGTGAGGTTCATTTTGAAAATTTAGGTCTGTTTCATTCATTTTCACTAAAGTAAAGTATTCCATTTATATGATACTTATTCTCCATTCTGTTGCTAGACATTCAGATTATTCCAGTTTTATTTTTATGCTGTAAATAACTGCTGTGCACATGAATAGACACTTCTTTACAGGATATACCTAGGAACAGAATTGCTGAGTTGTAGAGTATATCTGGGCTTCCCTGATGGCTCAGATGGTAAAGAATCTACGTGCAATGCAGGAAAACGGGACTCGATGCCTGGGTCAGGAGAATTCCCTGGGGAAGGGAATGGCAATCCACTCCAGTATTTTTGCCTGGAGAATTTCATGGACAGAGGCGCCTGGCAGGCCAGAGTCTATGGGATCATAAAGAGTTGGACAGTATCTATTTCCATCTTAATTAGAAATTGCTGAATTAATTTCTAAAATGATCTTAGGAATTTCTTTTCCCACAGAATATGCAGTTTTTAGTTACGTTATTAACATTTGATGTCAAACTTGAAATTTTGCCATGATAAGAGTAAAAAAATGAAGTGGTTTTGCATTTCTATTTATATCTTTATATAATATCTTTATTTATATCTTTATATCTTTAGCGTGTACAGATCTATACTACTTACCTTTCTAAATTTTTTTTTTTTAATTTTGGAATAATCTTAGATTTACAGAAAAGTTGCAAAGCTAGTACAGTGAGTTTCTGTATACCCTTCACCCTGTGTTCCCTGCTGTTACCATCTTGTGTAATCACTGTACACTTGTTAGAAGTAAGAAATTAAACTGTTAACTGGACTTCATGGGCGTCCCAGGTGGCTCAGTGGTAAAGAATCTGCCTGCCAGTGCCGGAGACTCAGGTTCAAACCCTGGGTCAGGAAGAGCCCCCAGGGGAGGAAATGGCAGCCCCCTCCAGTCTTCTTGTCTGGAAAAGCTCATGGACAGAGGAGCCTGGTGGGCTACGGTCCATGCGGTCGCAGCGTTGGAGACAACTGAGCGCGCATGCAGACTGCATACTTTATGTGGATTTTACCACTTTCCCCACTAAGCTCGTGTTTTTGTTCCAAGCGTGGATCCAGAATACCACATTGCACTTCAGTTGTCCTGTCTTCTTAATCACTTTCTACTTCCCAGCTGTTTAAAAAAGTAGCTGCAGTGTATTTTATTGTATAGATGTTTCGATTTAGTTAAACCTGTTGATGGACATCTGTGTCCCAGAAAAAGTGAGATGGGTTCTAATGACACTTCTAAATTTTAAAGTTGAATTCTGGTCATATTTGGATAGGTACTGCTTTTGAAAGGTAATTCTTTACGACAGGAGATGTTATAGAAAGTTCTTTTGGCCAGTCTTTGTGATGTCACTTATTACAGTGAAAAAAAATAAAAGATAAAAGCCAAAACAAAACTCCTCTAACAGCCATGCCGGGCTGCTGCCCTGCAGGTGCAGTCGCTGACGCCAGAGGGCCATGTAGGGGGAAGACCTGCAGTTTATCGTGCGCGGCCACGTCCTCTGGTCCCCGGATACTCTGAAGGGTTCTTCTCCCTCTCCTGTCAGGTCAGGGCTGCTGAGTTACTGTTGCTCAGAATTTTGCGTTTGTGTTCTGCCGGTCTGGGACATCTTCCTTTTCAGATAATCGTGTGTTTACTCTCTGCTGAGCTGTTGTCCACTGCTCTGTCTGAAATGGCTGTGCCATCTGCCTTCGTCTTGCTTTTCCTTGGCTTCATTTCTCTCTATAACACTCAGCTCTGCCGGGCTTCGTGTGATGTGTTTTTATTTGTTGTCTTGGTCACTTGCGGATATGCAGCATGTATAACAGTGTTCAGCCCCTCATAGGTGCTCAGCACTGCTGGACTGTGGTGTGAGGCAGCGAAAGTAGATGGCAGCTCAGCAAACCTAAATGCTGATAGCACCAAGTCTTTGTCACGATTAAACAAAGCATTTTCTTTTATGAACTGAAACTAATTTTGAGACACCATGTTTAGGAGTTGCCAAATCAGGAGTGACTTTGGATTCAGGTCAACTGTTGGCTTTTGATACTAGTTTGTGTCCAGACTGGAAACTGCCCATCCTTGTCCCCCAAGCTTGCTGGAGAGGATTTTGTGTAGGGAGTAGGGACACCAGAGCCGAACATGACTTAGATACCCCTGGTGGCCCTGATAATTTCTAGAAGTTATTTCCCCTCCTTTTGGTTCCAGAACTTGATTGTTTATAAATGTTTTAATGCAGTGGTTCTGCAACTTTTTGGTCTCAGGATCCCTGTGTATTCAGGAGACACTGAGAGACCCCCCCAAAACTTTTCTTAATGTGGCTTATATCTGTTGATATTTACCATCTTATAAATCGACACAATTTTAAAAATAATGCTTAAAAAAATAAATCCATTACATGTTAAAATACTGTGATTTTAATGAAAAATAGCTCTTCCCTAAACATAAACATACTTAGGGAAGGTAACAGTTTCTTTTACATTTTTGCAGTCTTTTTAACCTCTGGCTGGACTTTCAGTTGCTTCTGCATTCATTCTTTGTACTGTCACATGTCACATATTTCCAGAAAAATTCCACTGCTCCTTTGTGGGTGAATGAGTGAACAAGGCAACTAGCATCTTCGTATTACTCTTATGAGGATTTTGACCTCACGGACCCTCTGAAAGAATCTCTGAGACCCTCAGGGTTCCATAGACCATGCTTGGAGTGTGAACCACTGGTGTAGCTGATTTGCAGGAACTGCAGGTGTCAGAGTAGGTGACCCTTCCTGAGAGTTCACTGTGTGCCCAGCTCTCTTCAAGAAGCTTTTTGCTTAAAATCGATTTTATCCTCGCAAGAGCCCTCACAGGTGAGAGCAACGAAATCAGAATGCTGGGGGCATTCTAGTATCCTGCCCTCATCCATGCTGTGGTCTGAATTTTAGATTTCGGCATTTTCAGTGAAGGTGGTATTCTTTTAAGTGTTAAGTAAGTGAAACTTGTTGTAGACACACACGTGTCTGACACTTTTGTTTTATTTTACATTTAATTTATTTGGCTGCGCCAGGTCTTAGTTGCAGCCTGCAGGATCTTTAGTGGAGGCATGCAGACTCTCAGTTGCAGCGTGTGGAATCTGGTTCCCCGACCAGGGAGCAAATCCAGGCCCCCTGCATTGGTAGCGTGGAGTCTTAGCCACTGGACCACCAGAGAAGTCCCTGGAACTTTATAGTTAATAAACAATCAATGTGGGATAAGCCCGGAACACTCCTTATTAGTGGAGTTTGCATGAAAATCTTTTTTTTTTCTTTTAAAGAATATTTTCTTCTTTGGGGTGCCGAGACCACCTAGCTGATCAGCAGGGATGGGGTAGAGCCTGGACTGGCTGCTGGCTGAATTGACTCCTGGGCCGTACCCTGGGCCACGCGGATATGCATTTTTGACCCTTGCCTATACCCATCCACCTGGCTGGGTGTTAGGCAGTCCTGTCTGGCCCTGTGGCATAATCTTAGCTAAGGTGATTTAAGTTCATCTCTGATCATTAACCTAATAGGTTGACATGTTGGAAGAGCTTTTGCTGATAGTTTATATTGGACTAGAGTGCTCTTGGTTTTTTTTAATCTCTTTATTGGAGTATAGTTGATTTACAATGTTGTGTTAGGACTGGAATGGTCTTGAATGAAGGAGATAGGAATTTCTCTTCCCCAAGTTAAGTATGCCAAGTTGAATTGTTCTTTTACAATCTTAAGATCACCTCGCCCCTCAGTGTGTGTTACCACACAGGGCCGTGTGCCTGAGCATTCTGTTGCTTTCTTCACGAGGATTAATTTCTTCCTAGAATGATCTGGCTTATGAGGAAAATTTAGAAACATGGCGGCAGCGGGAGAGGAGAAAGAAGGAAGAAAGAACCTTTGTCTTAAGAAACAGAAATAATAGCCTATCTGGGCCAGAGGTAATGGCATGTTAGCCTAGGGAGCTTGAAGGCTTTATTGCTGCAGATTTCTTTTGTGATAAGAGGAATATTTGGACCTTACTTCCTCCAGATCAAGGCAGGCTGCCTCTTAGCTAATGCCATTCTGAATGATTAAATGGGCAGTGTTTTTATTCAGCTCTGTGGAATGTTCTCCAAAAGCAAGATCCTATAAAGAAGAGACAAATGTTCTTTGCCATCGAAGTTATTTGTGACACCAGCTGTTTCATTGAGTAGTCAGTGTTGACTGCATTGTATTATCTCCTTGCTCTTAGGGAATCTTAAGTGCACAAACCTGAGGTAGATGCTGCCCCTCCTGGGGTTCATCTCTCTTGGTTTCCTAGCAACCTGCTTGTTGCCATGGCAGTGCGTTACCCAGGCATCGGATCCACTGCCCTGTGGAATGTGTGCTGAGTGTTCTGATTATTGATACAGGGAGGCTGCTTGTGTTTTCTGTAACACCCTCCCCCTCCCTTTTTTTTTTATAATCTCACTCGAACAGTATTTAGCATATGTTATCGGAAATATTTAAAAAGAAATTATTTTATATGGCTAAAATAATAAGACTGATTGTTGTAACCAATAGGGCATAAAATACACATTCTAGGAATAATTATCCCCTTCACTCTCAGGTTGTTTTTGAAAATCTTTGTCAATTATGTTGTGTACATGGATATTTAAATATCCTTAATGAAGTTAAGCCTTAGTAAAGACTTATCATTTGGAGACTATTTTGGTGAGTTAGGTAGATGATTAAGCTGCTATTAAAGTTAGCCGTCAGTTAACTGCAGGCAACAGAGACCTAGAATAATGATGGCTTAAATATTATTGAACTGTTCTTATCTATCATAGTAAGTTCAGGAGCCAGGCAGTCTAGGGCTGGTATAGTGTTTCTACTTCCAAAAGAATTCAGAGACCCACATTCTTCTAGGTTAATGTTCAGCATCCTTGAAGTTTAGCCCCTTTCTTTGTGGCCCTTCCTGGCTGCCAGAGTTCCTGCCATCACATTTGTCTTTAAAAGTTCAGTAACCTCTCCTCGCATCCACCCCATCATCCAGAATGTGGTTTCATGGCCAGATCTTGCCAAAAGGGGAACTGGGAACTGTGGCTTTTAATTTTGGCAGCCTTATATGTAGCTAAGAATTTGTAGTTCTGTCCCTTTGAAACAGGTGGAGAATAGATACAGGGAACAACTTGTGGTCTTTGCCACACTGGGCGATAATTGTTCTCTATAACAGGTTGTAAGATTTAACAGTTTTTTTCTGATTTTTAAAGGTAACTTGAAAAAAGGTTAATTTATGCCAAAACATAAAAATTAGAATGTGACCACCTCCCTTTGTCATCTCCCCCCGGTTCACCATTAATAACAAGCTGGTTTATAATCAGCTGAGCTTCTTAGGTACTAGGCACTGTCATTGCTTCCTCTGCTTTCTCATTAGTCTTCACAGAATTCCTGAGAAGAGGGCACTCTTATTTTCCATATTTTGCAGGTAATTGTGGCATTAGTGAGTTGTCTGAGGCTTGGCTATCATAGACAGCAGAGCAGGGGTTTCTTCAGATCTGTCTACCCCTGATCACCAGGGCAGTGATCATGGTGCCACACTGCTTCCTGCCCTTCCAGAAAAGGAAAGGATTTGAAAGGGCTTTTTAAAAAGGTGGGTTCCAAAAATATTTTGAACAGCGCCAGCTTTCTTGGGATTGGAGGGCAGTCAGCCTGTAGCTGCAATTACATGAACTGCGGAAAGCATTTCGCTAGTGCTCTTACGGGTATCTCGCTGGGCACCTCTTGTTTTTGTTCATGCAGGGCTTCTTGTTTAATTCCTAGATATGCAGTGTCTGCTCCTGGGCTCATTAACAGTATAGCCTGTGCTTCGCTCTCCTTTAGATTTCTGGGTCTTAATTTAGCAACCAGCAACTTCTGAGGTTGTTGGGGTGCAGCTCTCCAGGTCATTGAGGTGCCATTTAATGACCTGATTAAATGTAGAGAAAGCATACTGAACAGCCTTGATTCAGCTATTTGTGGAATGCTTGTTCTGGGCAGGATAGTGGACCTGAGAAAGATCTGGTTACTGCTATGGACAGCAATAGTAATGGTGCTCGTTGGACTTTCATAGCTTGCCAGCCCTGCACTAACTTTGTTTTACAGATGGATTAATTTTTACAAATCCCCTGAAGTAGGTACTCATAAAAGGCCCATTTTGCAGATTGGAAGACTAAAATTCTGACAGTCATGTGACTGGAAGTAATAGAGCCAAGATCTGAACCTTCACTGATTTCAGAGCCAGTCTAGGGGATAAATTAAAGATAAATTAAAGATTTGTCTGTAGATAAAGATTCCGGAGAGATGATGGTAAGGAACGATGGTTGAGAGAGTAGTACTCTGGCAGTTGAAAGTGCATAGTTTTGTCATCCTGTTTCTCAAAAACAACCCAGTAAAATCCTCACTTAACAGATGAAAAACAAACTCAGATGGATAATGGTTTGCTTGAGGTCATTTGGACAGGTCTTGCAGGCAGATCTTATTTTCTTTTCAGTATACCATGTTTTAACTTAGTGGATAAGTTGCTTTAGAAGCCTCATTCTAAACTCGGGATTTAGTTCCTTCTCACTTAAGAAGTCATAGTAAGAGCACCTGAAACATGGCTATGGTGAGCTCTCACCACACCCCGCCCCCCGCCGCCACCCCCACCCCCACCCCCACCCCAGGCTCACTGAGGATTTTTGGTCAGAGTCTAGAGCTGCCACAAGCAAAGCCCATGGCTGATCGGCTCATGGCAACTGTTCTCAAGACAGTAGAATTCCATTGCAACCCATCTTTGATGACTTACATGTGGAGTGGTTTAGAACACATCTGGTTATTTTCTTCCAAGCCTGGGGAGTAAAAAGGGAATAGCATACCCACCCCTTTCCTAAGGAAATAACAAGTCTTTGGAAAAAAGCAAAACCAAAATCCTGTTCTAATAAAATGGAACTTGCCTGTGGTGTTTAGTGACTCTGAGGCCATTGTTGGTCTGACTTCAGCCCACCAGTGCTTGTCACCGAGGGCTCAAATGCCTGGCCTTTGAACTAAGTGCTTGCCTCACCCTGAGCAGTGATCCTACTTAATATGACTGACTTAAATCAGAAATCTCCAGGGGGTCAGGCAGACATTCTAAGAACGTTCTTCGAGTTCAGCCTGTTGCCTCAGAGAAGGAAGTTGGTATTTGGGGGCAGTGTGGGAAGATCAAAATAGAGATGAAAGCTTTGCTGGGAACATGTTTTGAGAAATAACACCTAAGAAAGTAGTTTAGGGTAATTTCAACATGGGTTATGTGTAAATACTGAATGTCATTTGCCTCGTTATTATGAGAGTGAAGACTTGAAGCCCCGAGAGGTCCTCCCCCGCTCACCACTCAGGATCCCGCTTACACAGAATCCCTCACAGGTTGGGCATTTCTTTTGCTTGGTGCTTCTGCTCTTGGCTAGGTCATCATGTAATGAGCCAGCCCACTCCCTTTTTGCGTCCTGTGGCTGTTAATGTTTCTTACCTGGAGCTGCGGTCTGCTTCCCTTCACCTCTCCCCACTGCCCTGAGGCCTGAGGTCTGGGGTCTGGACCCACTGCTCAGAGCAGGTCTGCCCCCGTGTCCGAGGTGGAAGGTGTCCTTGGCCTGTGACGGTAACCTGTGCACGTCCTGGAAACCTTCCGCTTCCCAGCTGAACACCTCCAGCCTCCCAGGGGCCTCACCTTCCCACCTGCGCGCCCCTCACTGTCCCAGGAAGTAGGCACACAGGCCTGCCTGTGTCCCCGGGTCCTGACCCCCACCTCCGTCCTCGTGCTGTTGGCTCTTGCTGCCCTGTTCTCTCTTCCAGCTGCACAGACTTCAGATTTAAACCTAACTCAGAGGGTTTTATTGTCCAGCTGTCCCCCTCATTCCGTGCTGCCCCGCTCCCTGCTTGGTCTTTCTGGGTGGAGCCTTGCGCTCCATTAGGTGCCCGTCATCCGGATCTCCCACCTCCCTTTCGCTTCTCCCACATCCCACCCGGTGGCACTAGTGTGTGCTGTCGCCTGCAGGACCCATCACAAGGGTGCCAGCTGGGGTCCTTCCCAGTGGGCCTGAGGTCTGCTTCAGCCTGGCTCCTGAAAAGAGAAAGTCCGGTGCTTTCCCTTTATGAAGAGCACTGCGCCCCCGCCCCCTGCAAACACACACCCGGTCTCTCCTTAGATAGTCTTTGAGGTGCCACTTCATTTTTCAGTTTTGAAGAAGCCGCCCCTCGCTGCCCCAGGCAGTTTGGCATCCTCCTCACTGTTCCCAGGCCTGCACTGCAGTGTCTGTTCCTCCTGCTCTGGGGTCCAGGATTCTTTCTGTCTTCACCTTGATCTCCCACACAAGGGCCCTGTGCTTGTCTCAGTGGGGTTAATGATTACATCTTCATCTTAGTCGTTCTCCCATTTCTGTGGAGAAAAACCATGCTTACCGCTAGAGCTTGCTCTGTGCACAGCTGTTGAGAGCCCCTTGAAGGGGTGTGAGGGTTTTGTGTACAAGAGCATTTTCTGGGGAAAGGATCTGTGTCCCAAACTTGTTCTGACCCACTGTTTGGTTCCAGGAGACCAGCTCCTGGAATAAGCTCCGAACCTCAGCAGGTAGCTTGCTGGCATCACCAGGATTGTTTCAGCCTCGTTACCAACCTGAGAAAACTCAGCTGTTTCAGGTCATTTTAGGAAATCCCACCACGGGCCATTTTAATAATATGCTCCTTTGTAAATTTGGCTTTAGGTTGGAGGTAAATGGGGATGTCTAGCTGAGAACTGAATTTCGAGGAGCTGGGACTTCAGTTTTCGTTTCTCAGTGTCCATGAAGTCTCTTAGGTGTGGATTGGGTAACCTCTTAGGTCTACCAAATGGGCTACCTTGCATCTTTTATCTCTATTTCTGAGGTGCAGGCTTGTTACTACTCAGTAACTGTTGGAATTTGGAAATGACCTTGGGTTCTCGGTAGCTTGACCAATATCAGATAAAAGGGGCTACTTTTTTAGTCTAGAATGGCTTGGCCAAAACAAGTAGCAAAGTCAAGCAGGTGGTTACTACTTCAGGTTCCTAAGGGAATAAATAAGTTACAAAGTCTATATAGCAGGTGGTTACTGCTTCAAGTTCCTAAGGGAGTAGACAAGTTCCAAAGCATTCTTGCTGCTCGGGCCTGTGATGGTGCATTGTGTTCCTGAAACCTGATAGATAGATCTTGGTCAGTTCCCAGCTGGGACAGTCGGATGAAAGTTGTCCGGGACTGTGTGTTTGTAAGGATGGAGAATGGTGGTCGGGCCCTGTGCAGGCAGTGCTGTTCACTGGCCCTGCTTGAGGTCCATCCTTCTGCTTCCCTGTACCGCTGTGTGTTCCTTTGCGCAGAGACTCGTTTTGCAGACTCCTGTTGATAATTTGCGCTTCCTGTGTGGAGATGGAAGCAGGCAGTGAGTCTTCGTGGGTGCCGTTCAGGAGAACCCCGCGACCGGTGCCTGGGAGGAGTGTGGGAGGTGCTTGTGGTAGCCACCAGGTCTGGGGCTGTCTCTGTGGCCCCCTCACTGCTCAGAGCCTTTAGCCTCGGGACCCTGCCCCGTCTGCCCGCCGCACCTGCAGCTGAGGGCCCAGCCCCGCTCGGCTCTGTTAGGGTTCACTGTCTGGGGAGTGTGGGGCTGTTATGAACTTGGCCCGTGTCTTCCCACAGAGACCAAACCAGACCAACAGCTTTTGGCATGCGGCCAGTTCTGTTGAGCTCATGAACTGGTTGCGGGTGGTGATGTTTTTGCTTGGAAAGGTCAGAGGGGGCTGTAATCTGGCCAGCAGATTGGGAGTTCGTTTGTTGGTGTCGGAAGGGGCGCACATCATCTGACTTGAGCTTTCTGGTAATGTGCGGCTCCCATCTTGGCATGAATAGTTTGTGGAATTGTAACTAGGCTTGAATGCCAGTAAAGTGTTAGAGCAACAGCGTTTCCTTCCTCCTGGAGGGAGGGCACCTGCCACCCTCACTGTGTGCAGCCCATGGTGGGAGGGTGGGTGTGTGAGAGGTGTCCGTGGAACTCACCGTGTCCTCTCTTGGGTTACTGGGTGAAGCAGCGTGATGCCTGAGGCGCTGAATCTGTTTGTTTACTGGCTCTGGGGTTTTCTTCCCAGACCCCCACCAAATGCTTTCTGTTTGCAGTATCAGTTAGTTCAGCCCTCTCATGATATATGCTGGAATTTGACCCCTGGGCAGTCACCCGTCTACGGGCAGCCTGATATAACCTGTAGTTTCCTAGTGAGGTGTGAATGTGAGAGTTTTCTTGCTGTTTTTCAGTTACAGAATTAAGGAATACCATAGACCTGTTTTAAGAAAAACACACAAGCGCTCTCAGGCAGTTTATAAAGTATTGTTTAAAAATTACACACACACAGCATGCCATTGGGAATTAAATAATTTAGCCAACCACATTGTTTTATTTTCTGATTTTTGTAAAACCCCAATTTCATATTCTTTTTGAATTTTTTTCTGTTTGACATACGTCATCTTTATAAGTATACTTAGCAGCTGCATATTTTGGTAAGAATATCACTAGTTTCCCCTGACTTTTTGACCATTCGGCTTACATCTGCCTTTTTAAAATATTGTAAATTTTACTTAATATATATACTTATGCGTGTCATATTTTATCTATTAAATCACTGTATTTAAAAAAAATAATAAATTAATGTATTTCCTGACAGTGTCTTATTAGAAGTGGACTTTTGAAGAGGAATTTTTCTCTTCAGTTCTTAAAATACATTAATACATTTTGAGAAGTGCTTACCAGTCACAGTGCTGTCAGCCTTATAATAATGCATTTTCACCACAAATTTGTCACTGTTTTTTGACAAGGTTTTTGTTGCCCCTTAGCTGTTTAGAAATATGGTACCTTCTCACTTTAACCTGCATTTCTTTGGTCCCAGGTGACTGTCTTTTTTTTTTTTTTTTGCTAATCCCATTTCTGTGGCTGTGACTTCCATGGAGTACTTCCCTTGTTACACCATAGATGAAACTCCTCGTGTGCAACTGGTTTCAAGTGGACACATGTACACTTTGTGATATCTCAGTGGCTATGTAGTCTTGTTTTTTGCTAGTTGATTTGTTATATGCAGAAACTCACCCAGTTGATTTATAAAGGGTCTTGTCTACTACAACAACATTCAGTTCAGTCGCTTAATCGTGTCTGACTCTCTGCGACCCCCTGGGCTGCAGCACAGCAGGCTTCCCTGTCCATCACCAACTCCCGGAGCTTGCTCAAACTCATGTCCATTGAGTTGGTGATGCCATCCAACCATCTCATCCTCTGTGGTCCCCTTCTCCTGCCTTCAATCTTTCCCAGGATCAGAGTCTTTTCCAATGAGTCAGTTCTTTGCATCAGGTGGCCAAAAATATTGGCATCAGTCCTTCCAATGAATATTCAGGACTAATTTCCTTTAGGATTGACTGAGAATGCAAGAGGCATTGTTTTATAGGCTATGAATCTTGGTCTCATTACAGTTTTTTAAGCCTTGGCTATTTTTCATTCTGTAGAAGTTTGAATCTTGTTTTTAAACCTGCCAGTCTTTTATTTTTTGATTTCTTTCTTCACTTCATGGAAGTTTATAAAGATTAAAATGACTGGTCTGTTGCCTGATACTGTCCTAAAAATAGTGGTAGAGGAAAACCGTTATTGAACCAGTGAACCAGATGGGTGGTCCCTCCCCCCAGGGACACAGGTGGCAATGCAGCTCCCAGGCTGTGTGACTCGCGCCTCCTGCAGCTGGTGAGGGGTGCCCAAGTGTCCCCACAGAGTGCCAGGGTCCCATCCCGGGGCAGCGAGGGAGGCGGGCCTCATGGGAGCGGGCCACGTGCTCATGCGGGTTCTGCTTGCAGCTCTCGCCAGCCCTGTCCTGGGCCTGAGGGAATGTAGCAGAGGCTCGGCCGTGTGGTGCCAGAATGTGAAGACGGCGGCCGACTGCGGGGCCGTGCAGCACTGCCTGCAGACCGTCTGGAGCAAGCCGACTGTGGTGAGTGTCGTCTGGAACTGCTGCCTCCACGAGGCGCTCTCTCCTGCCTCCTCTTGTTTGCTCCTCCCGATGACCCTGGGGAGGCAGGACCTGTTTGTGGTGGGGCGCGGGATGCCCACAGGGAGTGATGGAGGGCTGGCATGGAGAGGCCCCACTCCCAGTCACTCTGTCCTCTCTGCCCCAGATAAGGTGTGGCTGCCATTCCCGGGGCTGCACCCATGGGTACAGCTCTGCCCTTGCCACTCATGCAAAGTAAATGCTAAGCTTTTGAAAATCTTTTCCCCCTCTTTTGGTATTTTCTCTCTCTGCCTCTCAAACAGGCACATCATTGATTCAGACCCTAGAGCTTGGTAGCTGTCGAGAATTTTATTTCCAGCTATAGCCAACCTGGAGAAGATGCCACTGATTTTTCCTCTGAGCAGTGATAAATATATAGCACGTTAATGTGGGAAAACTCTTGAGATGTGACAAACCTCAAGTGCGCACTCCACGTAATCTGAACCTCCTCAGGAGATGCCCAAGCTCTGCTGGCTGAGTCAGCCGACTCCGGGAAGTGCTTCCACCCGTGGTACAAGCCACGTTTGACTGTGTGGAGCTTGAAGTCTTAAAACTTGTCAGTGGCTCCTAGTTCTTCACTAAGAGAAGAACTAATTAAATAAGATTGCTCTTTAAGTTTCTGAATTTACTCTTGACCTGCCGTCTGTGGCCAGAATTTCAGATTTTGTTTCTCATTTGCTTCTGGTCTTGTTTTTAATACTGCTTCCTCTTTTGAAGTTCAGTGTGTCATGCGGGGAGCTTTTTAGATCTCTCTCTGGACAGGACAGTCTTGTGGATACCTGAACCTCGCGGGCACTCATTCAGGATGCCCGAGTGGCCCCATGCATGGGATTAGCCTGATGAGGTCCGAAGGTTCGAGGCGGTTTCTCTAAGTGCAGCTGAGTTCACAGGTGTTCCTTTATCTCACCTGTGTCAGTTGAGATGAGTCAGTTCCTTCTTCATGGGTCGAGAATCAGAAGGGAACACCGCATAAGCTTTGAGGACTGGCTAGACTTTCCATGGTCCTGGGCCACGGAGGGATGCCAGGTTTTCCGTCTCTGAGCTCTGCAGTGGTGACACGTGGCCCCCACCGGCGTGCAGCATGGCCCAGGAGGTGGAAAGCAGATGAAGGACTGGCAGTGGCGCCGGTGTGAGTGTGCAGAGGGTCTGGCTGGGCCTGTTTCCCTGCCTTCCCCTCCTTTCTCTGCATCACAGTACCAATTTTCTCTGACTTTTGCTACTCTGATTTCCAGTTGGTTTTTAAAAATGGTTATTTACTTAGGCTTCCCTTGTGGTTCAGCTGGTAAAAGAATCCGCCTGCAATGCAGGAGACCAATGCAGGTGACTGGGTTCGATCCCTGGGTTGGGAGGATTCCCCTGGAGAAGGGAAAGGCTACCTACTCCAGTATTCTGGCCTGAAGAATTCCAGGGGCTGTATAGTCCATGTAGTCACAAAGCGTCAGACACGACTGAGTGACTTTCACTTCACTTAGCCAGGTCTTAGTTGCAGCAAGCAGGATCTTCAGTGGATGTGTGCAAACTCTTGGCTGTGGCATGTGGGATGTAGTGCCCTGATCAGGGGTCAAACCCGGGCCCCCCTGCATTGGGAGCATGGAGTCTGAGCCACTGGACCACTGGGGAAGTCCCTCCAGCTGATAGATTTCGAGCCTCAGTTTCCTCACAGATGTGCTGTGAGCAGGTATACGAAATGTGGCTGGCGCCAGGCACACTGAGCGAGGTGCCGAGGGGTGGGGGGCAGTCTGTGCTTCCCACAGGAGCACGGAGTAGTGATTGGCCACACCTGATCCTCCCCTGCGGTCTCCAGTGCTCCTCACCTAGGTTGGGGACTGGCCCATGCCGGTGTGCCAGAGGTGGCCCTGGCTAGATGGAATGAGAAAGAAGGCCGTGGTGATTTTCACCCGTGAGCGATGTGAGTTTTGTCCTACAAATGCGGATCTCTCTTGTGTTCCTTCCTCTTAGAAATCCCTTTCCTGCGACATATGCAAAGATGTCATCACTGCAGCTGGTAACCTGTTGAAAGACAATGCCACGGAGGTGAGCCGCCACCAGTGTGTGTGACCGTGTGTGAGTGGTGGCTGTGTGGCCGAGCATCGGTTCCTCACAGAGCTGTGATTCTGGGGTCCAACTAGGAATGGTCCAGGCCCAGGTGGGAAATAATTGTCCCATGGGCCACAGACTGTTTCTGTCACGTAATCCCCCCACCCCCGTCCTTTAGAAATGTAAGAACCTTTCTTCGCCACAGGCTGTACAAAAACAAGCTGTGTGCGCTAGTTTGCTGACTCTTGAGCTCAGCATTAAGTGCCCACGGTTGACAGGGATTTTGTCTCACATGCTGTTATCCTTTAGGTTCAATTTTGGCGATTTCTGCTCAGAGTTCCCTGTGCCTGTGAGACTGCAGGTCCGAGCATCTCTATTTTGAATAGTGCTCGCGTATGCTTTCTGCCTCATTGTTCTAACAGAGCCACAGCTCCTCACTAGCCCTCTCCCCTGTCCTTTTCCCTGAGGGCCGCTGGAGCTGGAGGCCTCTTGCGTTCAGTCCGTTGGTGGAGAAGTCCATTCTGGTCTGATCTTGCCTCTGTCCTCTCTAGCAAGAGATCCTCGTGTACTTGGAGAGGACCTGTGACTGGCTCCCTAAGCCGAACATGTCTGCCTCCTGCAAGGAGATCATCGACTCATACCTCCCAGTGATCCTGGACATGATTAAAGGACAGATGGTATGTGATGGAGAAGAGCCTCTTTTTTTAGGGCACCTCTGGAGCCAGGGGAGGTTCCAGATTAGATTACAGTGACCACGATAGAGAGTTCATTGATAGATTGGGATTTTGTCAACAGATCTTTTCTGCAGTTTTAATATCCAGAATGGCTTTGGCACAGCAGGCCACTCAGCTTGTAATGTTCAGGGGTTGGGTGGGATGGGGGGTATAGGAAATATGGGAACTCATAGAATTGTTGAGGGAATGTAAACTGGTGTAGCAGTTACAGGTGTTGATTTGATAACTCATGTCAGCCATAAGGATGTTCAACTTTCAGTTAAGTATCTGTTCTGCATAAACCATATGTCATAGGTTGGGTTTTCAGCAAGGAACAAGGAGCCAAATTCGTGAATTTGGAAAGACTCTAAAAACCTCTAATGGGGCAGCGGTGTCCTTGGCGGGGGCCACAGTTGTGGTGCAGAAACGGGTCAGCACAAGACCTTAGGCCATGTTCCAGCATTGCCAGTGCAGTGGGGAGCCCTGGGAGGGGTTCATGGGAGAAGCAACAGGATCCTTGTTCAGAGGGGTTGATCTGGGTCCCACCAATGGGGAGCTGCAAGAGGGGAAGCTGGCGGGACGGTCAGGTATGAGATGGGAGGTGGGTAGGGGAGGCGGAGAGCTGCACATTGTCTTAGAGGATAAATGGACTAGGCTTGCTGGTGGATGAGACTGCAGGCAACAAAAGAGTTAGTCATGCCTTCCAGGTTTGTGGCCCGTGCCTCTGGGAGGACGGTGGTAGAACCATCTGTTAAAATAGAGCTGCGGAGGGTTGAGTGGTTTAGTTTGAGGTGCCTGTGAGCTGGGCATGGGCACGTGAGTCAAGCCAGGAGATAAGGAAAGGGAGAATTCTGAGGCACCAGGTGGTCTGTTTGCTTCTGGGGCAAGGGTTTCCATTTGGGCCTCTTTCCCCCCCAGAGCCATCCCGGGGAGGTGTGCTCCGCTCTCAACCTCTGCGAGTCTCTTCAGAAGCACCTGGCGGAGCTGAATCACCAGAAACAGCTGGAGTCCAATCAGATCCCTCAGCTGGATATGGCTAAGGTGGTGGCTCCCTTCATGGCCAACATTCCCCTCCTCCTGTACCCTCAGGATGGCTCCCACAGCAAGCCCCAGCCCAAGAAGGTGAGGCGATGGGTCAGGCTGCCCAGGGCCCCGTTTAGGGGTGGGGTGGAACCAGAGCTGAGACACAGAAGGGGCAGTGTGTACAGTTCTGAAACCGGGGCCTCATTCCTTCACCTGATTCCACATTCACACCAGCCACTTTCAAATGGTTGAGCCACGGAGATTCTGAAGAACTGGGATGTTTCACCTGCCCCCTTTCCTGTTAAGTTTCACTGTAATAAATGTCCACATGATTTTAAACTTCAGTCTCTTCAGAGCCTATAAAAGCACATTAGGAACTGTTCAGGGACTCACTTCTAGTGCTATAGTATGAGCATGTAGGAGTCTGAATACCCTGAGCTCTTCAAGGAGGGTGTATAGCCTAACCACCCCGTCTGTCTAGGCTAATGGGGACGTCTGCCAGGACTGCATTCAGATGGTAACCGACGTCCAGGAAGCTCTGAGGACCAACTCCACCTTTGTCGAGGCCTTGGTGGACCACGCTAAGGAGGAATGTGACCGCCTGGGGCCCGGCATGTCCGACATGGTGAGCCTTGCCTCCTGCGTCGCAGGGTGTTCTGGGCCAGGGAGCTGGGCTGTGGAGATAGGAGTGGGACAGCCAAGAGAGCTCACTTCTGGGGTACCACTTCAGGTTCCACCTAAGGGCCCTGAGGAAGAGATTTTTCTTCTTTTCTCTCAGTTGCCACGTGTGTTAGGAACAAGAATAGAACCACATAGAACCCTGGTTTGAAAGGTTGGGCTGTCGTATATTCCTAACTTTAACTGCTGTCCCTGCCACCAGCAGAGCGGTTCCCTGGGGGATGCTCAGGCCCCTGGCTGGCAGGATGCTCGCCCGGCACCCCTTCTTTAACTCTGGAGGATGTTGGTCCTGTGGACTCAGAAATTCTGTTAGCTCCACGAAGGTTTTGTTTCTTGGACCCTGTTCACATTAACCACACTCAGGAGATGGACATCTAAAACCAAATGCTGTTTAATGCCCGACAACTAGGAAACAACCTCTGTTAGACCTGGACTCCTGGGTCTGGGTTCTAGAGCCACCTTTCTAGGTGGAGCTCTGGAGCTAAAGGTCCCTTTCTGTCCACTAAAACCTGGGACTCTTTTAGCCTCATTGAAGAGTCTGTGTATTTGCTATGTCAGTTGGCTTCCCCAGGCTAACCTCTCTGAGGGCTGTTATATCACCCTCCGTTTTCTTACTTATAGACACTTCACAGTCATGACCAGAGGGTCTGCAAGAAATACCTAGATATTTATGAAAATCATCATAACTTAACTGGATTATTCTAGATTTAAACTTTATAATCCTGTCTAAGAATGTGTTAAACGAATTTGGGAAGTAATCTCAAATAGATCAGTGTATCTCACACTTACCCTAAATTGCCCCTGAGTAGTTGCTGTGTGACCTTGGGGAAAGCAAGGGCCATAAAAGGAGATTGGAGGACCTCATCTCTAAGGGCCTTTGGAAAACATTTTGAAAACACTTTGGCATTTTTTGTCTTATTGAGGCTGCCCAGAACAGACATTGATAGGATTCTGCTCTTGGAAACTTGCCTGGATATCTGCATATTGACACTTTTGGAGAGGCTGGGGTGTTTGTGTATTGCTGTAGCAGTGTTTCACTAAACGTCTGTTTCTGTCTCCCCAGTGCAAGAACTACATCAACCAGTATTCGGAAATCGCTGTCCAAATGGTGATGCATATGGTAGGTGGTGGGGGAAGCGCCTTGTTGGCATTTCTCTTTGTCTCAGGCTGTGATTTCTAGGATTTTGAAAATTGTGCAGTTTATTTTCCCTTTTTTACCTTTGAGTACTGAATCAAACCGAAAGGAGCCCTCTTTGAGCACCTGCAGTTGAGTGCCGCCCCCTCGCGTTCCCCGAGCCGGGGAAAGGCGGAAGCAGCCTGACCCTCGGGACTGCCACGATGGCTTCCTGGTGGTTTGTTTGCCTCTGTGAGCCGGCCGTCAGATTTCTGGTATCTGGCTTTCATTCTGGGACCCATGGGAATAGTCTGCGCTGTAGCTCAGCCAGGCCTGAGGATTGCTCTGTTGTAGTCTGAGTTCTGAGTGAGGAGAATCCGCCTCCCATGGATGGTCCTCGCTCTGCAGCAGTGTTGGCTGTGGCTGCTGCTTGAGCCAGTAACCGCTGCCTTTGCTTCTGATACATCCAGGTGGTTGGGGGTGGTCCTCCACTATTAGAGGCAGAAAACATCCATCGCGTGGAGGGAAGCCAGCTAGCTCCATGCAGGGAACGGTACAGAGCAGGGTGGTCTGAAGGCACCTTCACACAGGGAAGATGCCCTGGCCTCCTAGGATCTGATCTACAGCGGGTGAGGGTTGGGTTGTATTTAATACTGCTTTTCTCTGTCATGCTAACTGCGTTGAGATTGGCCTACAGTTCTCAAGTTTGTTCTCTAACCAGGGATCAGAAAGCTATGGCCCAGTAGTTTTATTAGAATATAGTGATGCCCATATTTGCATTATAATAGTAGGGTTGAGCAGTTAAGAACTTAGGGCCTGTAAAGCCTAAGTGAGTTACTCTCTGGTCTGATCTGACCACTCAGGGATTCCATCAGGCACAAAAGAATTTTTGTGGAAATATTACTCACACCCTGCCTTGTTCTAAAAATAGTTTAAAGGCAAAGGGCTTTTGCATACAAAGACATGCTGCTAAAGCAGGAAGAAATAAGCCTTTGATGTGACGTGGTCTAGTTAAGTGCTTCGTCATAGCTAACAATATTTTTTATTATTTTTAAAACTCATGCTGCATAGACATACTTGGAAATAGGGATAATTACCCATATTTTTGCATTTTTGTCTAAACTTGTCTTGGTCATTAAATATTCTGTATGTACAATTGTTAAATGGCTGCATAATATTCCATTGTATAGATAAAATTCCTTATGGCTGGTGTTGAGGTTATTTTTAGGTTTGCTCTTAGGATAAAACGTAAGTTGAACATAGAGAGCCAAAGAGATAGACATGCACCTCCCTGTTGTTTTCCCTCAAGATAAGTAAATGGTAAGTGAGACTGGAATTGCTGAATAAAGGGCAAGGCTTTTGGTTCACAGGCTTGCCTCGAAGATGCCACAGGTTTAGTTTCAGACCACTGCAGTACAGTGAATCATATCACAATAAAGTGAGTCAAACGAATATTTTGGCTTTCAAAAAAATGTCATTTGAAATTTAATATGAAAGTTAGGTTTGTGCCATACTCTCTGAAGTAAGAAACAATGTATATACCTTAAATAAAAATACTTTGTTGCTAAAAAATGCTATCATCGAAGGCTTTAGTGAGTCATAGTAGTAACATTAAAGATTATTGATCACACAGATCACCTTGACTAACTATTAAGATAAAAAAAGTTGAAATGCTGCAGGAATTAACCAAAATATGACACAGAGACATGCAGTGAGCAAGTGTAACAGAGGGGGCCAGTAGACCTGCTTGAAGCAATGTTGCCCCAGACCTTCAATTTGTGTAATCTGTGAAGCTCAACAAACTGAGGCATGCCTGCATCGTCAGACCAGCCCTTCCAGGCTGGCATTTGGCCGCCTGGGGGCAGTCTGCCCTGAGACCTGGGCCAGGGCTCCGTGATCTCTCTGGATGTATTTGATGTTCTAAGACGGTTGGGCAGCCCTATGTCTTCTTCCCAGCTGCTTATCACCAGCCTGAGGTGAGGGCCCTGCAGGTGAGGTGGGCTTGGCTTCTGAGCGAGGAGAGCCCTTCATAACTGGTGCTTTCCGGGGACTTGCTGCCCAGGGTTCTGATTCGGTGTCAGGAACAAGGGGACGGTGCACAGACAGGCTGGACAGTGTGGTCTGACCCTTGAAGGGAGAGCAGCTCTCAGGCCCCCATGTGCAGGCAGTAGTAGGAGCAAGATAGGTTGTTGATAAGATGCCTGAAAGGGCATTTCCCCTGAACTTGTGGTGACAGACGTTTTTACACCTAGTTAACTGCTTGATTATTGTTGTTTTAATTTTTTCTTAACTGTTGTGTCCTTTCCTTTCTCTTATTTTCATCTCCGATTGCCTGTTTTTTTTTTGTTGTTGTTATTGTTCAACAGCAGGATCAGGTATGTGATGGGAATTTGCTTGTAGTAGTGGTTTGCTGCTGCTTGTAGTTACTTTGCTCATCTTTTTTTGTATGGCGTAATCAGCTCTGACAGATACAAGGAATGATTGTGACAGGTAGGCTCCCTCTCTCTGTTAATAAATCGGCTGGCAGGGGGAGAGTCTCTGTCTCTCCTGTGTGATTCAGCACTGGAGGGGTCAGGGGTTTCGTTTCCCCTGCAGGGGAACCAGAAAATGAAGCCTGCAGAGCCTTATGCTCTGGTCAGATCAGGGAGTAGCCAGCCACCCGTGGGTGGGGAACCGTGGCTGGCCTCTGGCCCCTGCTTTCTGCAGTGCAGGCCTGACTCCAGTGGGACACCTTGTTTCTGTCAGGCCTCGGGAGAGCATTGCATGTCACAGTCATGTTTTTCATCAGCCCGGAAACGCTTCTGCTGCATGCGTGAGTCATTTGCAAATAGCGAGCAGACTGTTCCCCTGTCTGTCGGATCCAGAGAATTGGAAACAATCTCTTGATTATAGCTTCTACCCCTCCGGGTGATGGGGTCCTTTGGGTTCTGGAGCCACATGAGACAGCTCGAGAGCAAGGCCACTGGTGGCAAAACCTGGGGACTGAGCCCCCCAACGGGACTTACTGAACCGGTGCCCTTTCAGGCTTGTACTGAGCACTGCCCTCATCTAGTTCTAGAATTCAAGATTTTCAAAGGTATTGTGAAGTCTAATAGGAGAACACCTTGGTTGAAATGTCTGAATTTTCACTTATAGCAAAACTGGTCAGAGACAAAGCAGCCACACCTCCTGATCTTGGTCTTTTTTCTAAAAAGCTTGCTCTGTCTCCAACCCTTTTCTGATTTTTTTCCCCCATTCTTAAAGCCTGTCAGAGATAGGATACCATGAGCCATGGCAGTGGGCTCGCCATTAACAGGGCTTGTTTCTATAATCCTCTTCTCGCTGCTTTATGTTTTGATGGTGGGAGGCAGATGCCATCAGGCCAGAGCGAGTTGCTAAGCGCATTTGTTTACAAAGTATACCCAGCATGTATACTTTACTTGCTCTTGGCCACCTTCGTAGTGAAATGGTTAAGGTGTTGTCCAAACTCTAGTTCTCTGTGGTTTGGTGTCTGGAGGGGAAGGGGATCAATCTGCGCATCTTCTGACTTGAACAGCTTCATCACTTGGGGAGACTGGACTTTGGTGTGTGCTGTGTGTGTGCCATTATGAACACAGACTGATTTTATAAAAAGTCAGTGTTTCCCCTTAATGCATCATTTTTAATGGTCCTGCCACTGAAAGATCCGGTATGGTTTTATTTGTAACACTTGGGGCTTTGTTAAGTCATGGGCATGCTGGTTTTTCCTCCAGAAAGAACATATAGCTTACGTCCTCCTGAGAGCAAGCCAGCTCAATGGGAAAACAGATTCTAGAACAGACCAGGTGGCCTTGGAGAGGATTCGCTTGCCAGTGAAAGGTGCCAGAGGTCGTGCTTCCCTGGGTGCTCCCTGGCTGGAGCGACATTGGTTGCTGATCTCCCTTCAAAGCTTTGCATGGCCTCCTTGGTACATCTGTATTTGCACAAGCCCCTTAGATTTAATATGAATCTTTGCCTGACCAAGCTTTGACACTGGGTCTAGGATGTTCCTCTGGCACCCTGACCTTTGTGTGTAAAGCGTGGGACAGTGTGTGTGGGGAATGCATGCCTGCTTCTTAACAGCTGCTTCTGTGCTCTTTTCAGCAACCCAAGGAGATCTGTGTGCTGGTCGGCTTCTGTGATGAGGTGAAGGAGATGCCCATGAAGACCCTGGTCCCTGCTGAGGTGGTCTCGGAGAACGTCATCCCCACCCTGGAGCTGGTGGAGCCCATCAAGGTACCTGGTGCCACTGGTTTATGATGCCCGGCCACTCCACGTGGTCGCGCCCGGCACAGCACACAGGCCTGTGGCTCCCTGCTCGGTTTCCAAGGTTACTTCAGTTTGAGACCATTAGTTTACAGCATTCCCCTAAACTCTTGCAGCACCCTCATTGTCCTGTGTTCTTTCCCAAGTTATACTCCCCGGTGCTCATGGGATCAAGTCTGTGTTTTTAACACACCATTCAAGGCCACTTTGCAGGCCTGGCTCCAGCCAGACCTTTCTGATGTGCGTTCTGTGGCCACTCCCACATCCTTCCCCACTCTGTAGCCAGGGTCCCAGCTCGATGTTCCCAGAACACTCCCGGGGTTAGTGCAGGAGCTTCTCTGGGTGTTGCTGCTTGTGTCGTTTTATTTCCTTAGCATCCTCCACTTGGTAAAGATCTCCTTCCTTCCATAATTGACTTCTGTTCAGCACTTCTTACGGGTGAGGTAGTGTTTTAGAGATTGAGGCCTACAATAGTTCGTCAACAGTGAACAGAATCATCCTTGTGTTCAAGGAGCACCCAGGCGTGTGTGCACACGGTGTGTCTCACCCCACGGCACGTGTGTGCACTTCTTGTTCTGGAACTTTCCATGTCAGTGTTGCTTGACCGTTAGTGGTCTTGTCTCCTCCTGCAAGCTTCTCAGCATACGCCCTGTGTGGACCACGCATGGGTTAGGTGTCTGACTGCCCTTCCCCCTCCTTGGTTACGCTGGCCACGTTTCAGGTGCTCAGTAGACACCCATGGCCAGTGGCTGCTGTACTGGATGGTACAGCTAGAGAAGGTTGTCTTAGAAAGTTCTGTTCAACACTGTTTTCTCAAAGATCGGCTCTATAAAAGCAATCTCAGGTGCTGAGACTTGAAAGTCAAGAGACGATCTCAGGTGGGTTTAAAAGTGTCTTCTAAATAGTGAAATAGTGGATCCTCTGTTCCTGCTACTGCATTCATCTCCCCAGAATGAATGCTGAATGATGAGGTGACTGGAGCCAAACAGATGTTGAATGGACAGCTCTGTAGGGTTGGGGGGCAGTTACTGCTTCTCTTCCTAGTTTTGGGCGGGAGGTGGAGCATGAGGGAAAGGGCCGGGTTTCCCACTGTACAGAAACAGCAGGGCCCGGGGCTCAGACACGAGGAGGAAGCCACACCCTGTTTGGAAAGCAGCAGAAAGTGGCTTCTGGGCGACGCTAGGCCGTCCTGGCCGCGGCCCCCTTTTAGAGGAGCAGGACCAGGGGGTGAGGCGAGGCTCTGGGTGGCAGTGTTCTTCTCTTCCCCTTTTAACAGAAGGACCCAGCCCTCGCAAAGGCTGACATTTACTGTGAGGTGTGCGAGTATGTGGTGAAGGAGGTGGTCAAGCTGATTGACAACAACAGGACCGAGGTACGTGGATCTGGGGGCGTGTGCCATGGCAGAGGGACAGCCTCTCCTGGCCCTGGAGCCAGAACGGCCTCGTGGGAGGGCCCGTGGGCTTGGCCCTGGCGGGTGAGGGACACCAGCCTGGAGGTCGGAACAGCCACTCCCCAGCAGGTCCCTCTGGGCTAGGGCTGGAGGCGGCACCTCCCTGCTCTGAGCCCTGACCTTCCGAGGAGAAAACAGCACTTTGCTTGTTGGCAGGTTTCCTGGTCCCATCAGCATTTTGAGTCTCTTCACCCCCATGTAGCCTCCCATCTTTTCAACTGAGCCTCTCTCGTGTTTCAGGAAGAAATAATTCACGCTTTGGACAAAGCGTGCTCGAAGCTGCCCACGTCCTTAGCTGAGCAGTGCCAGGAGGTGGTGGACACCTACGGCAGCGCCATCCTGTCGATCCTCCTGCAGGAGGCGAGCCCTGAGCTGGTGTGCAGCATGCTCCGCCTCTGCTCCAGCCCAGGGCGGCCGGCCGCCACGGGTGAGCCCCGGGGCGGGTGGGGCTGGCCAGCCCTCCTGGGTGAGGCGGGGCCTCGCCGGCACTGAGCCTGGGCTCTCTCGTGTAGTCCCGGTGATGCCGAGGAAGGACGGTGGCTTCTGCGAGGTGTGCAAGAAGCTCGTGGGCTACTTGGACCGCAACCTGGAGAAGAACAGCACCAAGGAGCAGATCCTGGCTGCCCTCGAGAAAGGCTGCAGCTTCCTGCCGGACCAGTACCGGAAGCAGGTACGCCTTGGGCTGCTTTCAGCCCAAATGTCAGCACCTGCTGGGGGAGTGTAGGAGCTGGGCGCTCATCGACTGTACCTCTGGGTGAAGTTTTGCCATTTCTGCCTCTGGCATGGAGTCCACTGAGGTTTTCTTAAAGGTGCTCTGTTGGCTCCAGTGGAGCCACTGGGAGGAAAATGAGCAGGTGTGGGTCGGTAGTTCACCTGGGCAAGGAGGCTGGCAGGGCCAGGAATTCTGGCAGAAGAGCCTGTAGAGTGCCCCTCATCTGCCCGTGCTCTGCTTGCACTCACCCAGACCCACTGCCGTTTCCCTAACAGTGTGACCAGTTTGTGACAGAGTATGAGCCGGTGCTGATAGAAATCCTGGTGGAGGTGATGGACCCTTCCTTCGTGTGCTTGGTAAGTCGTGTGCTAGGCTGGTAGTTTCCTGGACAGTGCCACCTGGCAGGGGAGTGCTGTGTGGACCCTGGAAGGGTTCCTCTCAGATCTGGGGCTGGAGGCAGAGTCTGGGGACAGTATGTGAGAACCAGGCTTCCAGGTCCCACCACTTTACCGAGCAACCTTGCCTTTTTGGGAAAGTGCTTATTAGAGCTCTGATTCTAGTTGTTTCTAGCAGCTGATCATCTCAGCTTTGAAAAGGATTAGTTGAGCAGACCTAATACTTTCTGCTCCTCTTGACCATAATAGAAGATTGGAGCCTGCCCAGCAGCCCACAAGCCGCTTTTGGGAACTGAGAAGTGTGTCTGGGGCCCGAGCTACTGGTGCCAGAACATGGAGTCGGCAGCCCTGTGCAACGTGAGTAACTGCTCTGTGGGCCTGCCTGCCAGGCCCGTGCCTGTGCTCTGGCGGAGTGTGTGACGCCAAGGAGAGGGAGGCTCTGCTCTAGCAGGCGCCTCGGTGCTCAGCTCTCTACTTTGTCTTCGGGGTTAGGATGGGGGCACAGTAAGGCTTACGTGCGGTCACCAGCAAAGGAGGGCTCCCTGTGCTCTCGTCTGTGAGGATTGATGGGTGGCGGGGGATGTTCTCCAGTGTTCTTTGCTTCTGCTTTCTTGCTTTTGCCTTCAGTTCCCTTGTGACAGGGTCGGGTTCATAGGAAGTCGGTCACCCAAGGGATTGCACAAGGCCTGTTGGATTCTTGCACAAGGCCTCGTGTCCCTTGGCTCCCTCTTGCCCTGACTGGAGCCTGGCCTCGTCTTCACCAGGGCCCGGCAGAGCTCTTCTCGAACCACCCTGGGCGCTGGCTCCCAGCTGGGCGGCCACTCCTGGGTGACCCGGGCTGCTTTCCTGGGTGGGGATGTGTGTCTCAACTTCTGTTACCTGGTGTTTCTTTGCGCAACTGTCTCTTCCTCGTGGGGATTCTTTCAGTGAGCCAGTGTTGGGGGCTCACTTGGACCATGGCAGGGAGCGTGTGAGGCCCCCCCACCTCAAGCCCCTTGCCCCAGTACCCTGCCCTGCAGCAGTCAGCGGTGGAGTGGGATCCGCTGCTCTCCTGTGTACCTGGGCCAATTCTGAGCTGGTGTGAGCGGCTGACTGTTGGCTGAGGAGTTTTGCCTTGAGGCCCTGTGTGCAATCAGAGGGAGGGGTCCTGGCCCTACCCGCAGGGGCGGTGTTCACTCACTACTCTGGACTCTTGCCTTATGAGTCTTAGAACACTACCACATACTATGCCTGGGTTTAAGGGAGATAATGACCTGGGTTTTCAGCATGTGGTGCCCTCCAGCTGATCTGGGCCAGGGTATCGGGTCCCCTTTCTGGGTGGAAGTTGGTCTTCTGAGTCTGTCCCTGCATGCGGTTATGCGGAGGAGAGGGGGCTCTGGCTGGGGGTAGTGAGCCGAAGCCTCCGGACAGAGGTGGTCCGTCCTCCTAGCTGGGCTTTGAGTGCTGAGGCCTCCGCCTACTCTAACAGAGAAGTAGAGTCACCATCCCCGTTTGCGTGCCTGCTGGGTGCTGAGGGGCTGCGGGTGGAGTGTGTCACCTGCAGACTAAACTGTCCCCTCTCTCCTGTCAGGCCGTCGAGCACTGCAAGCGTCACGTGTGGAACTAGAGGTACGTTCCATCCTGGAGAAGCTGCAGCGTCTTTTCCTGCTCGTGTGTCTGGGGGAACGAACACAGATCTGTTGACTTTGTTATAGAAATAGGACCCCTCTCCCTGAGTCCCTCTCTTCTGTCCCTCATTGTGGCATTGCTGTCAGTGGCATGCTGACGTCGCTGCTTCAGTGTCCCTTTCTCTCTGCTAGACAGATGCCGACAAAGCGTACACTGGAGGTCTTCTGAGTCTATCCCTGCGTGCGGTTATGTGGAGGAGAGGGGGCTCTGGCTGGGGGTGTGAGCCAGAGCCTCCGGACAGAGGTGGTCCGTCCTCCTAGCTGGGCTTTGGGTGCTGAGGCCTCTGCCTATTCTAACAAAGAAGTAGTCACCATCCCCGTTTGCGGGCCTGCTGACTGCAAAACCAGGGCGGTTTTATATGACAGATGACCGACTCCAAATAATGAGGCTTTTTAAACAGCGCGGGTCTCACCGTGATAGAGCTGGTGGGGCGGGGCTCACTACCCCTGGGTCAACCTTCAGTTCGGCTTTTTTGTCTTTGCTGATGGATATGTTGTTTGGAGTTCTGTGGTTCCGGGTGGGAGGGGAAAAAACCAGTTCACCTGAATGTACCCTGCTAGCTCTTTGTGGAGGTCCCGTGGGCCTGCTTGTGTGTGTGTGTGTGTGTGCCCCTGGTGCTGCCTTCTGCCTGCTCTTGTGTCCACCCTGCTCTGGGCAGGACAGCCCCTCCCCTCCGACCCCCATCTTGTAGATGTTCTTTTTGACTTATCAATAAATGTGGATGACAAGCTCCTAAGCCTCTGGCTTCCAGGTAGAAAAGGTCTGCTGGGTGTGCCTTCCCGGGGCCTCGGCTGCCGCCCTGCCTTCTCTCGTTTGGCTGCATCTTCGGTTCCACTTCCGGTTGCCAGGAGAGAGCAAGACATGCGGTTGCTATTAAATGAACTTAATGAGTTTTTGGTTTGTTTTGCACTAAAATTTCTGTGATTTAACAATAAAGTCTGTCAACCAGAGCCTGAGTGTGTGTGATACCTCAGCCAGAAGACTTTGCCTTCTGAAGGGCTCCTGAGGCTCTGAACCTGTAAGTGCCCAGCAGTCCTCAGGCCCCGTCTGGCCACAGGAATGAAGTCCCATCTCTGGTTCTCCGTGGCAGCCAGTGGTCAGGGAGTGCCCCCGAAGATGGGTCCAGCTCTGGCCTGTGCTCACCCCCACGGCCCCCCTGCCCCAGCCTAGCCCCGCGGGTAAGTTTACCAGAGGCAGAGCGACATGCTGGTTCCTTGTGAGTTGCTTTTCTTTTTAAAATTCAGACCATTCCAGAGACGTTCAGTGCGTACCAATTGAACAAAACCAAGGGTAAAATATTGAGGGAATAACTTAGTTTAAAAGGGGGATACACACGAACATTCTACATTCAGAACCCAAGGGAACATCAGTCATTTTCTCTTTATGAACCAGGAACGTTTGGGAAGCCAGTGAAATGGAGAGAGTGCTGTCTGCTGACATTGACTGTGTCCGTGTGGGGAGACAGAGAGGACTCCCTGCCCCCACCTGCATGTCCAGTCAGGGATGTGGCAGAAATGTGCTGGGACTGAACTGGAGTCCAAGAGTCAAGGCCGTGCAGGGCATGCCTGCGCTGGGCTCCTGTGCAGTGGGGCTAGGGTTGGGGGGACAGGGCTGGGGTGGGAGAGGGGAGAGGGCCGGCTTGGCCTCTTTCAGCTCAGCCTAGGCTGAGTTGGATCAGACTTCTGGGCTCTTGGTGACCCTCCTTACCTCATCCTTAGATGCTTACCATTTGTTTGGTTTTCTTAAAAAAATAACATTTTATGAAGGTAGAGATCAGATGCCGAATGAGCGTCTGGCAGAAGTGGAATCCGAGCAGCTGAGGCAGGCCCTGCTGCTGGGCCAGACCAAGGCTGTGTGCCCATAGCTGCCCCCGGAAGGGCCCATACCCTGGAGGTCCTGCCCCTGCTCTGGCCCTGGGAGGGGCTGGGCTGCTCATACCAGGTGGGCTCCCCACATCTAGTCACAGCTCCGTGATCTCCAGGGGGCTCTCCATGATCACGTCGCGAAGCTTGTGCAGGGGTGTGGATTTGGCGGACTCTGTGCGGGCGTTGCGCTCGAAGGCGCTGGCCTCAGCCGTCGTCAGCGTCTCCAGGGAGCGGCCCAGGCCCTTCTGGTCATCCTCGGGCAGGCTGTTGAGGTCAGTGGCCAGCAGCGTGCCCGTGCTCCCATGCATCACATGGATCCCGTCTGGCCCTCTGAGCTCGGTAGGTGGCTTGTGGCAGAAACGCAGGCTGCCCTGCCCAGGGCTGCGCTCCCCTGGCTCCTCTTCCAGCTCGGTCTGGATCAGCTGCAAGAGGCCGGGACCCCCACATGCTCAGGGCCTGCCCATGTGCAGGTCGATGGCCCCAGAGTCCTACCTGCTACGGGCTTGTTTTCTCCCTACCGCACACAGGGAACCCTGGGGCTTGTGTCACAGAAGCCTGCACAGCCTATGACCATGTTGCTCAAACTGGGTACAAAGGAGAACCATAGATGCGTCTGGTGCTACAGGTGTGTTTCTGCAGAGCATGGGGTTCCTATGAGAATCTGTAAGTTCCTGTATTCACTCTGAGGTCTATGAAGATCCTGTGGCTGCAGCTGTGGAACCTGGGCTTTTTACCGGGCTGGCCTCAAGCAGGATCAGCTCTCACTGTGGCAGGTGGGAAGTGTCCACAGTGGGACCTGGAGGGGACTGGTAAGGTCGAGCAGAGACAACGAATGGTGCTTCTGTCCTGTCTGGAGCGTTTCTGTTTTCACCTCTGGCAGTGGGGAATATTGGCCCAGCTGGAAATCTGAATTTTTTAGATAAAGTCTGACTGTTTAAAGTGATTGGCGTGGCACTGCAGTCAGTTTCTAAAATTGACATGATCTCTCAAGGATACCTTCTTGGGGTTTCTCAGATCTGAGAAACACTGCCTCAGCACCCACCCATCCCTGGGAAAGCCCACTGCAGAGTCCAGAGAGCAGAACCCAACTGTCTTGACTCCCTGCACCCCCACCCACTGCAGTCTTGGGTCCTAGCTGCATCTCAGAGACTCTGAGGAAGATGAAAGAGAGAGGGAGGGAGAGAGCACCCCCAGGGCTGGGGCACAGCACACAGCTCCCGGCCCACCCGCTACCTCGGAGATGGAGGAGTGACAGGAGGAGGCTTTTTGCACCATCCGCTGTGCAAAGAGCTTTTTGAGCCGCAGGTAATCCTCCAGGACCACCTTCAGCAGCGAGCCCTGGGGGAGGGAGAGGGTTAACCCCCACCAAGGCCCTCCCCTTCCTGCCCCACCCCCCACTCTCTCCCCTGACAGGTGGGGGTAATGGAAGGTGACTCTGGGCATCTGATCCTAGGGTAGAAGGTAGGAGCAGAGCCTGCTGACAGTGGCCAGCTGGACCCACGTCACCGGAGTCCTGGCCTTGAGGCCACTGGGGCTGAAGCAGCTCATCAGCCCAGGGCCGCTCTCTATTCTAGACCCCCAGAAGGCGGGTCTAGCTGAGGCCCTAGAGGTGGAGGAAGCTGTTTCCCAGGACCCTTCCCCGTCCCTGCATCCTCTGGAGTCCAAGCCCAGCCAGGGGTCTGGGTGCAGGAGGCTGCTAGGACGACTCACCTTGATGGGCCCCTCCCGAATGATCTGGCCCAGCTTGGCAATGTTATCGTACTCCTGGATGGCAGCCCGCAGGTACCGGTCATCGTCAGGCTTGACCGCTGCTGGTTCACGCCCAAAAGTTCCCTGGGGAGAGGAGGTGTTAGCTGGAGCAGAAGTAGAGGGCACGCACACGTGTACACACACGTGTACACACACGCGCATGTCCCACGTGGCCGTCCCCACCCGCTCTGGCCCAGGCTCACGTGGGTGCGGGTGGGGCTGTTCCACAGGTCAGCGACCTCACTCAGGTTCTCCGGCAGGTCGTCCTCGTGCTCAGCCTGGGCGGCCAGCTCCAGGTTCCGGCAGAAAGGATCCAGCCACACAGGGTTGGCCCTGCAGATGGAGTGGGGTTGGGGGAAGGCTGAGAAAGGAAGGCTGCAGTGGACGGACACTTTTGACGCCTTTGAGGGAAACGGGCCCCCACCGTTTCCTCGGCCATATCTGTCACAGGACTGGGGGTTGAGGGTGGTAAGAAATGCCCCTTGCCTGTGGCACCTGTGGGTGCATCCTCCCCTCGAAGATTCCACAAGAACCAGGACAACATCCCCATCTGGATCGGCTTTGGTGCGGAGGCCTCCTCTTGCACCCAGTACCCATGCCTCCCTGGAACTTATGGCCCAATCAGGTTGGGGAGCCCAAGTCAGGGTGGAGAGAGGGGTGTTTGGGCCAGCAGGGGGCACCCACACTCCAGGTTTCAGCCAGTCCATGATGCCCTCAGGGCCTGAGAGGCAGTAGGGACTTTACCCTAGTTTGGTCCAGGGTGGGGATGGGGTTTCCCTAAAGTGCACCCAGCAGGGTTCAGGGACCCCACTCACCCATCGAAGGAATACTTGTTGGTGTTGGGCATGTCCATGATGTCAATGAAGCCACGATTCCCTGTAGGAGAAGGGTTGGGGTGTGGGGTAGAGGGATACACCCTGCTGGGGCTGGGGAGCTGGGCCTGAGCCAGCCTTGTGAGGCCCGGGCGGTCACTCTAGGCCCTCAGGGGCCCCTCCCATCTCCCTACCCATCACAGCCCTCTCTTACCTGCAGAGCCAGCCACGATGGCTTTGAGCTTCCTCTTGTGTCTAGAAAGAAGCAGAGGGGCTGGTGAAGGAAGCTGGGGCTGGACTGGCACCTTAGGGCCTAATGGCCCTGCCTGACTCTGTGAGTCTGCAGTCAGCCTGTCTCAGGGCCGGGCAGTAGGGGTCACTCACACGGTCCTGTAGTACCAGTTCATGAGGATGAAGAGCATGGCAGCCAGGAAGAGGAGAATGGCCAGGACAATGATCGCCATCTAGGGGAGCAGGGCCAGGCCTGAGTGGGTGAGAGCGCCCAGGGCAGCACGGGGACTGTGGGGGTGAGTGTCACCTGGGGTACCTGCAGGGCGGACATGTCATCGGGCAGGCGGACAGAGATGGCGGGCTGCACGTCCAGGACGTTGTAGTTCCGGAACAGATTCCTTAGTTGCTCCTTGTTTTCGTCAATCATCTGGATCACCCTGGGCAAGGGGGCAGAGGCATCAGTCATTCCTCAAGAGCTCGTCCCACTCAGGCCAGTCTGCCCCCAAATTCACCCCCCACCAAGCCTTGTGAGATTCAGGCCCACCCAGCTCGGATAACTTGTATTTTACAGCTTCACCATCCCTTCACATAAGATCCTGTTTGATCCTCACAATTGCTGTAATAGTCCCATTTCATGCATGGGAAGAGTAAGGCTCAGGGGGTGGATCTCTGTTCACACACCTTCTCTCTACCTGCCCTGCCCACCCCTGCATGAGAGCCTCCTGTACAGCAGGCATGATGGTGTTACCCTGCTCCCCAACTGCAGGGTCGGGGCAGGCTGACAGACTCAACTCCAGGGCAGGGGGCAGACAGACGGCTGAGCACAGATGCACACCCACCGGTCCACGTCCAGGATGCGGTTGGTGTCGCGGTTCACCACGTGGATGAGCAGCTCTGTCTGTGCAAAGTTCACCCGACCCTTCTTGTCCACGTGGAACTGGGTGAGAAGGGCATCATGGGAGGCGTGGCAGGAGCAAGGCATGGGAGGGGCAGGCCTCTTCCAGCAGCCCCTCCTGCCCTGCCCAAACCCCAGCACTACTGAATGCTCACCAAGGGTCAAGCTCGAGGCTGACCACTGAACTGCACTGGGCCAGACACTATTATTAGCCCCATTTTATAGAGGGGGAAACAGGCCCACAGAGCTGGAAGGACCATGCTCAGGCAGCTAAGAAATGACTAATCCCTTTCATACACCCCAATCTCTCTGCACTGCTCTGTCCCTGTCCTGGCCCCCCTTCTTGCTCCACTGCCCCTAGACCCAGAGCAGGTTCCTCAGGGTACCTGCACGTCATCAGTGTTGACGATAGCACCGGTGATGTTGGAGAGCAGGCGGATGAACTCCTCCTCAAAGCCACGCACACGGTCGGGGATCTCGTTAATGACAATCTTGACCCTCTGGTCGTCCCTCAGGATGTAGATGCCGATGACAGCTGTGTCATTGTGGCCCGCCAAGTCCCGGGCCACGATGTCCACCACAAAGTAACCGGGGCTGTAGGCCATGAAGAGGTCGAAGGTGCGCAGGATGCCATCCACGCTCCCTGCAGGAAGAGCCCATGGCTGGTGCACTTTCTCTAGAGAATTCTGTTTTATTTAAACATGTGGCATACTAAAAACACAACTTGGGCTGCACTGGCCCAAGGATGACAAACTGGACCCTGCCATCCCACACTGGGAGGCTGCGGAGCACTTCTGAGCACCCCCATGTCTGTTTCTCACACATAACACATGCGCCTTGGAATTTCACAACCACAGAAGAGAGATGACTGACGGTGGTACGGCACAGTCTTCTCTTACAAATCTGGATTCAAAGACTTAGATCTAGGTTCATCGTCTGCCACTTTGTAGCTTTGTGACCTGTAGCAAGCTGTTTATTAGTTTAAGAGCAGTGGGAACTCGGAGGACAAAGCGATGTTTTCTGGTGGTGTGGCTGGAGGTGGCAGCATGTGAACTAGACTAGAGAGTGGTGAGGGGAGCATTCTGAAGGTGGAGATGAAGGTCAGGATGGTGTTCCAGAAAGTGAACACAAAGGGATCCAAGGCCCAGGGAGGATGGTGTGAAGCAGGCTAAAGGAATGGTGAGTACTTCAGCCTGAGTGGGAGCCGTGCCCTTAAGGGTAAAAAGGGCTATGGAACCAGAAAGTGGGATTAGAAGGAGGAGCTGATGAGCCTAGAAAGCCAGGTCAAAGAACCTGAATTGATTGCTGTGGGCAGCAAAGTGCAGGGAAGGGGCTGGAGCTGGAGGTTTGATTGGGACACCCACTGGGATACCTTCTAGAACCTAACCCAGAGATGCTCAGCTCTCCACACAGGCAGATGCACAAGCAACCATGCATACTTGTAGGCTGAAGTGTGCTTTTTGAATTCTGGTTCCCCAGTTCCTACCTAGTACAATGCCTGATGCAGGGAAGGTTGAGGTGCACAAATGGAAAGATAGGAGGATATATGGAAAGGAGAACGGGGAGATGGATGGGGCAGACGAATGAATGAAGGTGAATGAATGGATGCATGGGTGGATGGATGAGGAGGTGGGAAGAAGAGAAGAAAGTGGGTGGGTAGATACAGAGATGGATAGGTGGATGGTTGGATGGGTAAACAGAAGGACTGATGTGGCTGACTGGCCACCTATACCCTGTGGTACCCCCATAGACCCTATTTCGTCCAGACCTACAGGCCATGAAGTGGCTAGAGCCCCTACCCATTGTGAAGACCTGGCCCACGTCCTCAGAGTCATTGGCCAGGGCCTGGAAGTAGTGGATGGCCAGGATGCTATAGAAGACAAGGCTGTTGTTGCCAATGTCTGCGTCCAGGGCGAGCACCTGGATCAGCTCTGAGCCCACTTTGGCGTCAGTGGCCACTCCTGCAGGAATAGGCAGACGAGTGTAAGCAGCAGGGGAGAGGCCACCCCACACCCTGGGCCCAGGCTCTGGCCCCTGCACCTGCGGTGTATTCAGCCTTGGTGAATCGTGGCGGCTGATCGTTGATGTCCTCCAGTACAACACGCACTTCCTGCAGGGTGAGGTCAATGACCAGGTCAAGGGCTGGGGAGGGCCTGCGGGGAGGTGTCCAGCTGCGATTGCTTGAGGCCTTGACGATGAAGGAGAAGACGGCTTCGCGCTCCCTGTCCAGGTCCTTCAGCACCAGCAGACGCCCGTCGGGCTGCAGCTGGAAGTTCTTCTCTTCGTTGCCGGCTGAAGGGAACCATGACACAGCATGAGGGGCTGGAAGGGGGCACCTGTGGGTCATCTCCAGCCCCAGTGTCGGGAGGCACCACCCTGCCAGGCCCCACCTGCGATGAAGTAGTACACGATGGCGTTGGAGCCCTCGTCTGCATCCACAGCGCCTGTCACGTTGCCCACAAGAGTGCCACGTGGTGAGTGCTCAGGCACCGTCAGCAACTGGTACTGGGGGCTGCCTTTCTGCAGGAGGAGAGGGAGGTCATGGGAGGCCAAGGGAAGGCCTGAACCTCTGGTCCTGCTAGAGGGCACTGGGCAGTGCCTTCCTGGGTGCTGAGGGAATTTCCTGCCCAGGCCTACAGAAACTGCTGTAACCTTAAGGGAGCAAGCGTTGGGCTGGAGAGACCCTTGCTCTGCCCTGACCGAGTGTCACCCACGACTTCCTCCAGGAGGGCAGGGCTGGCTGGGCACATTCTCCAAGGCTTCCTAGGACCTGATGGATGTTTGAACAAGGGGGCTTGCATGTGCACACATACACACACTCACACACATACATACATGCAGTCTCCAGGAAACATCACACCCTGTGTGCACACAAGATGAGAAAACCACCAAGTTAGAGAGTCTGAGTCAGCCCCAGCTCACTAGAGCAGAACTGATTTTCAGGCTCCTTTTGTGAGCGTGTATGCAGACATGGGAACGTCAGCTCCAGGAGTCAGGCATTTTGACTGCTGGGTAGTGCCTTGGCATAGCAGCTGCTCAGACAGTATCTGTTCTGTGAAGTGCCGGGCAGTTTCCACATGTAGCCACGTGTGTCTACGGCAGTGTGCAGTGTGTGGTGTGACCAGCGCAGGGGAGGGGTAGGCTCACTGGCGGCCTCACGAAGAGGGGTTCATTGTCGTCGATGTCCTCCAGAGCCACCTGCAGCGGCTGCATGGTCTCATAGGGCACCGGCTGGCCCAAGTCACTGGCCACCAGGATGAGCTGGGGGAGGAGAAGTTCCGTCAGAGCGGACAAAGGGCCCCAGGCAGGCGTCCTCGTTGGACAGGTCACTACCCTCGCAGACATTCTAGGTGGGGACGTAGTGGTCCTGCGCCCGTAAGAAAGTCTTTCTCGGCCGGCCCCGCCCCCGGCACTGGGCCCCACCCCTCGTGCTAGGCCCCGCCCCCTTACGCTGTACACTGCCTGCTTCTCCCGGTCCAGGCGCTGCGCGGTCTGGATGAGGCCGCTGATTGGGTCGATGGTGAAGTACTCCCAGTCCCGGTTCCCTGTCGTCTTCAGGAAGCTGTAGCGCACGGCCCCGTTGAGGCCCTCGTCCTTGTCCGTGGCGTAGACCTCGTACACGTTGGAACGTAGTGGGATCTCCTGCAGGAGGCACAGAAGGAGGCATCCGGAGAGAATCCCAGCTCCCAGAGCAGAAGGTCCTTGCCACCTTTCAGCATTCCTAGGAAATGCCTGTCTGCTTGGCTGGACTCTCCCGGAGTCTGAGCACCTGCTAGAATGTTCCTTCACCCCCAACCCCAGCCAAGGCACTGCCCACAGACAGTCCAGCCTTGGATCCACCATGTTCCAGACTCTTGGGGTGACCGCCGTTTCAGGGCTATCCCATCCCTCCACCCCACTGCATGCTGAGGTTTAGAAGACCCTCAGAGCCACCCTCTGTTTCTGGCCCTACCTCCCCAATCACAGGAGCTCTAGGTATCCCCAGAGAACACATCCACCCAATGGGGTCCCTGAAAATAGAGAGGGCATGCAGGGAGGGTGATTTGGTGGCTAGAGATTGGACATTTGGGTGCAAGTCTGTTACTAATTCACTCTGTGACCTGGACATGCCACTTCTCTTCTCCGACCCTCAGGCTCCCAAGTCCCTTAAGTCTGAGCTATCAAAAAACCTAACAGACATCAACATTGGCCCATGAAAAGGTTGCCAAGGGCACAAGAAAAAGAACAAGTTTTTGGCTTTCAGTTAAAAAAGCATCAGCTCAGCATGATTTCACTGTTTATCTCCTTGATCATGACAATCAGAAACTCCAACTGGCAGTTACCTCTAATAGATTGAAAGTGGGATGACAGAGGTAATTACTTAACAAATGCTGGTTGTTCGAGAAACATGAATCTTTCAAATATGGACCCCTTGAAGGAGAAAAAAACAACAACTTAGTAAAAGGGGCCCTTTGGTGTGGAAAAGAACTATGCTCAGTCACTCAGTTGTGTCCGGCTCTTTGTGAGTCCATGAACTGTAGCCCACCAGGCTTCTCTGTCCATGGGATTTTCTAGGCAAGAATACTGGAGCAGGTTGCCATTTCCTTCTCCAGGGGATCTTCCGCACCCAGGGACTGAACCTGGGTCTCCTGCATTGCAGGCGGATTCTTTACCATCTGAGCCACCAGGGAAGTTACAAAGAACCAGATTATTATTAATTTATACACTGCCTCATTCTGTAAAGAAGATTTGAGGTAGTGGACAAGGATGTATAAACTACAATAAAAGTGAATGGGTTAAAAAAAATCAGAGTAGAGGAAAAAATGATTGGCAGGAAGATGGAAACAGGGATGGGAGGGAAGGCGTGTCCACTAACATGTACATCAATCAAGGTGGGCTGACCACTCTGAGTTCTCTAGTGAACAAAGAAAAGAGGGCCACTGTATCACTGCAGTAGACACAGGTTAAAAAAACCAAATCACAAGGTAAAAGTGTAGTGTTTCCTAGAGCTCAGCCCTGGGAGAAATTCATCGTGTGGGACCTCAAATGAAACAGAGTGACAGCAAGGACTTAACACTAACATTCCAAGATGTGGAGAGATGCTGAGCCCACTGGCTCATTTTCATCTGGGGAGAAAAGAACAAGTGGGGGACACCCCAAGTATTCTTTCAAGGAGCCTTTTGAGCTTTGGTGCTGAGAGGAAGGAGGGGAAGGGCAGGAGTCGTTCCCTGTCTTTACAAGACATTTGAGAACAAGGCATGAAAGAAGAATTGGAAACAGACGCTCAGCCACTTCCCCTTGTTTCTTATTTTGATGATCATCCTCAGGTCCCAGGCTGTCTCCAACACTGGTATCAGCAGGAACAACAGACAGACAGACGGGGCTGCGTGTTTATTTTGAGACAAGTATGGGGGAAGTGACTTGTGGGGAGACTGTCCTTGGCAGACATTTAGGAGCGAGAGATGGGACACCTACTATTATTAGTCCCACTTTGCAGACGAAAAAAAATAAAGACTCAGAGTCTTGCTCAAGGTCATCTGGCTGGTAAGTGAGAGAGTCAGATGTGGATCCAAGAGCTTTGGCTGGCACAGCCCTTCTTACTAACCACTGTTCAGCACTGCCCTGTGTGGCACTGAGCCGGCTGGCTCCCTACTCTGGCCTCAGTTTCCCTGCATTCGCAGTGGGGGCCCCTTCAGCCTCAGGCTGCAGAATGACTGCAAAATATAGAAATAGGCTGGATCTGGGAAGGGGCTGCAGGTGGCAGGAGGCCCTGGGGACAGCAGTACCTCTCTGATGTGGAGGACAGTGCCATTGGGTGGGCGCACAAAGGTGGGGCGGTTGTCATTGACGTCGATGACCTCCACCAGGAGCACAGTGGTGCCCCAGAGCGGGGGCTGCCCGCCGTCTGTGGCCACTACGGTCAGGCTGAACCTCTCGTAGGATTGCAGTGGCCGCTTTGTGGTCACCAGGCCCGAGTCCATGTCCACGTGGAAGGCCTCTGGCAGGTGGGGTAGGAGAGCAGGGCATGGGTCTGGCTGAGATACCCTTCCCATCCCTCCTCCACCTCCCACCTTCTGCCTGGCCCGGGGCTGCAGCCCCTAAAGCACCCTGGGAGCGGGGAGCAGGCTACATACCCATGCCGGGGCCCTCAAGTGAGTAGGCCAGCTCTGCATTGGAGCCCTCATCCTGGTCGGTGGCCATCATGGTGATGACAGAGGTGCCTGCTGGCTCATTCTCGTACACGCTCGTGCTGAACTGGAGCTTGGAGAACTGTGGCCGGCAGTCATTGACGTCTAGCACCTGGATCACCACCTGGAGGGGGGTTGTGGTCAAAGGTCAGGAGCGTAGTGGGGCCTGCTTCAGGTGACCCGGTCACACAAGAGTAAGCTGGGGTGGATAGTGCCCACTGTTTAGTCTGACCTCAAAATATGTCCTGAACCCCTTGAGCCTTGGTTTTCTTACGTGTACATTGGGGACAAGAAGATCTTACCTCTCAGGGCTTGAGAGGCTCGTCTGTGATGGTGCATGCACAGTGCCTGGCCTGAATAAATGCTCAGCAGCTGGCACTGTGGTTAACAGGTGGTCTGGAGTCTGAGTCCTGCAGCAGGGACCCCTCCCCGCCGATCTTCTTCTCTGTCCTTCGTCCCTTCCCACAGTGGCCCCATACATCCGCCTCTGATCTCTGGACCCTAATGCGGGACTGTGACGCCTACACTCCTGAGGGCCCCTCTTGACTGGTGTTTGTGTCTGGCCTGGGACTTGGCTCTGTCCGCTGACCCCACAGCCCAGGGCAGGTCCTCTAGCTACACCAGGAGGCCTTTTTTTTCCCCCTGGCTGCTGTGGCCCTGCCTGATTGCACCTGTATCAGAGCTCTTCACAGCCTTGACACCAAGAACCTCTTTCAGTGCACAGAGCACTTTTCTACCTCCCATCTCCTTGTCCCGGCGCCCCTCTGGGAGGGAGGCCTCCCCACGGCTGTCCCTGCCGCTCCTTTCCTGCATTGCTGACAGCAGAGTCTCAGAGAGGTTACATGCAGTGTGCTGCTAGCTAGACTCCTGACTACAGATACGTGTTCTCCCCACCACAGCACCTGCCTATGTGACAGGCAAGAACGACGGGATGTGTGAGTGCTCCCAGCCCTGCCCCCTACCTGCTAAGGAGAATTTTCCTTTGCCAACCCAGCTTCTTACCTTCCGACCCTTTAGGAGATTTTTCTTTGGATGTTTAGGTTACTATTGAGAAGCGGAAGAACTGAATACAGAAAGACAGGACTGGAAAGGCCAGAAAGAACAGAGAGAAAGAAAAGAAAGCAGAGTCTTGAGGAGAAGGACTCTGGATCGAAATGGGGACAGAGCAAAGGTGGGATGCTGGCCTCCCCAGAGCAACTGTGTGGACGCTAGACCTGGACTGGGAATGGGGTTATGAATTCGATCCCTCATTCATGTTCTCTGAGACATTAAATAAATATAAATGCTTTATAATTATGTTTGGTTGCTGGACTGTGTTTCTTTCAATGGGACACCATGGAGACACTGGGCCATGTAGAGCCCTAGGCTTTACTTGGTTTACACCCAGGTATGTTTGGGCTTCCCTGATGGCTCAGATGGTAAAGAATTTGCCTGCCATGCAGGAGACATGGGTTTGATCCCTGGTTTAGGAAGATCCCCTGGAGGAGGAAATGGCAACCCACTCCAGTATTGTTGCCTAGAGAATCCCATAGGTAGAGGAGCCTGGCGGGCCTCAGTCCATGGGACCACAGAGCTGGAAATGACTAAGCAACTAACTCTTACTTGCATGTATGTTTAGCTGCCTTAGTAGGGCTCTGACACCAGTAGTCTCTCCTGCAGAGGCCCCGTCTCCCTAAGCCACAGCCACTGTGAACCCCGGCGAAGCTCCTGCGTCTCCCTCCTGCCACCACAGCTCTCAGGGGCCAAGGTTTTGCCTGCTGCCTCCACAACCACACCCTTAGTGTCCACAACAAGGTCCCTCACCTGCACCGAATTTTCTCGACGGTTGCTGGCCACGTCCCCAGGGTTGTCTTTGGCCAAGGCAGTCAGGATATAGTGGTCCTTCTTCTCCCGGTCCAGAGGGGACAGCACGTAGATGTCACCCTAGGAGGGGGAGGGTGGAGTCAGGTCCTTCATCAGTTCGGCAGATATTTATTGAGCATCTGTAAGTGCCGACACTGTTCCAGGCTCTGGAGATACAGCACTGAAGAGACACTAGCCCCGGCCCGCGGAGCTCTTGTTCTAGTGGCTCTCCTTGCCTTCACTACTCCAGAGTCTACCTGGAGGTGGGGTAAACAGCCCAGGCTGGAGCTCACTACCTGGCCAGGTACCTAGTAATGCCCCACAAGTATTTACAGTCATAGCGCCAGGCTGGGAGTATGTCTTATCGTTCACACCGAGAGGAGGGAGAGAAACCCGGGTGAAAGGGCAGAGCGCAGGGGGATGTGGGCAGGCAGCGGGAGGGAAGTCCAGCTTCAGCCTCACAAGTGGGGAAGGCTCTGCCTGACCAGCCAGCCCCAGGCCATAGGGCTCTCTCCCTCCCTCCTTGTACTGAAATGGCACATTTGAACCAATTTGCCGACATTCAAAATCTTGAGCTTCTGCATTCCCACAAGTCTGAGACTCATGGGAACACGAGGGCTGTGTGGTGGGCACTTCTTCCCTCTCCCAGCACTAAGAATAGGGCCATGTATACAGTAGGTTCTCAGCTACTGTGCCCACTGTCTACAGAGCTTCCTATGCCTCTCTTGGGCAGTTTCAAAAAGTAGTCTCATGGACTTGAATCAAGTCTTCTAGTCTGGTGGAGACAAATCTCAGATTCTGTCCCACAAGGGGCAACTTCCAAAAGACTGCCCACTTCCTTCCAGGTCTGCTGGGACAGAAAGGCTGCAGTCTAAGGATGTCTGGGACTCTGAGAACAGTGCTTGCCAATTTGACTGGAAGACCTCTAAGGCTACAGATGTCCAGGTGGCAGGACCCAGAAACAGAGGGCTGACTGCAATACTTTTGGTGGCTTCTCAGCCTATGACCCTGGGCCCTTCCCACTTCCCATTCCCCAAACCCAGGCCCTCCATTGCCCACTTACTGTGGTGGGGCTGATGGCAAACTTGCCCTCACCATCCACAAGGCTGTACTCAATGAGGGCGAAGTTGCCTGAGTCAGCATCAGTAGCAGTGACCGTCAGGATGACTGTGCTCACAGGAACATCCTCAAAGACAGCTTCCTGGAGCCCAGTGGGCAGAGAGAAAGCATGGGCCGTGATTAATCTAGAGTCTCTGCCCTTGCCCAAGAAACTCACTGATGCAGACAACACAGAGCATCAAGCTACTCAAGGATGGTCATCCCCACAGCACTTGAGGGCCAGCAGGTGGGAGTGGAAGGTGCCCAAAGGTCCCACAGAATGGGCATGGGTCCCAGACCCAGTGTCTGGCCACCCACCTGGTAGGACAGCTGGTCAAAGATGGGGTTGTTGTCATTGATGTCCACAATCTCCAGGTAGACAGGGATCTCAGCTGCCCGGGGTGGGGACCCATTGTCTGAGGCCCTCACGGTGAAGTTGAGCCAGTGCACTTCCTCATAGTCCACGGTCTCGTTGGCAATGACCTTCCCTAAGACACAGAGACTCTCGCTGCCATCCTGGCCACCCCTCACTCGTGGAAGCTCTCTGAAGTGGGAAGAGAAGGATCTGGGGCTCTGAGGATGAGCATGGTCCACTGAGGGAGAAGGGTAGCTAGGCATCACTGCCCAGCGGCTGGCCAGAGGGCCGAGAATAACTGGTGTCTAGCTCTTCTCCTCACTGGAAGGGCGAGAGAGCTTTTCACAAGGCAGAAAGGGACTTCCCTGATGGTCCAGTGGTTAAGAAATCGCCTGCCTATGCAGGGGATATGGATTCAATCCCTGCCAAAGACAGGGGATATGGGTCTGCTAAGATTCCACGTGCTGTGGAGCAGCTGAGCCTTGCACCACAACTACTGAGGCATACTTCGAGCCTGTGCTCTAAAGAAAGCCAAGGCAATGAGAAGCCTTAGCACTGCAACTAGAGAAAGTCCATGCACACCAACCAGGACGTAGTGCAGTCAGAAAAAGAAAAAGAGGGAATAGTTTAAAAAAAGTGTGTGGGGCGGGATGTACAAAAACAAGTAGAGGACCTCCTCTGGGACACTTGTCTCTTGGTCTACTTGTCCCCCGAGTGATACTAATTGTGGAGCTAGAGTGGTAGAGAGGGTGAGGGACTATTCCAGGTTTCCAGCAGATGCTGAAGGGGGCTTCCATTCTAAGTGAGAGCGAGGCACCCCATCCATGCTTCTAGGTCAGGCATGTGGGAGCGACTAGAATGTTAGCCATATCGGACCTGGCCCCGCCCACTGAGGGGTCATGGTGGGACCTCAACTGGAGGGTGAGAAGTGATCCTGGCCCCTCTGGGAGGCTAAGCAGGCACAGACAGGTATTCCCCAGCCTTCCTCTGGCAGACCTTCCCACCTACCTGCTGAGGAGTCTTCCAGCTGGACATAGCCCGGGGGCATCACGTTCAGCAGGGTGTAGGTGATCAGCCCATTGAGACCCTTGTCGGGATCCACAGCTGCCACAGCGATGAGTGTGGTCCCTGGGGTGGCCCCCTCCAGGATCCGCTCTGTGTAGTAGGTGATCCCGAAGGGCTTGAACTGGGGTGTGTTGTCATTGACGTCCAGGATGTTGACCGTCAGCTTGGCTGGAGTGGAGGCAGCAGGTGAGAGTGGCATGAGAGGGCCTCGGTGTGGCTGGGCCAGGGCTTCCTAAGTCTCAGCCGAGCCCAGAGAGGATGGCAGCATCTTACAGACCTCCCGGGGCTCCCTGAAGCTCAGCCCTAGCCTCGGGCGGTGGTCTGTGCCCCTGGACTCTGGTCAGGCCGCTCACTGTTCCATAGGGAGAGGGGCTTGGGTTCTGCCAACTGACTGGTAACCTTGGTGGAAGCCCTGGCCATCACTGTTGCTGTTTCCTAACTTGTCCCAGGAGACAGAACTCGGATGGTCTGTAAGATCCTTTTCCATGATTCGACCTTTTGTTTCCCTCTGAATTGTTCCCTTTGCATAACCAGCCTGGGCCCTTTGCTCTCTGAGCCTGGGACAAGTAGCAGACAACTAGGTCCACCCTTCCTGAAAACTAGGGCTTCTGGGCTATAAAGATAAGCAGCCAGTATCTGCCAAGCCCCAGCCAGTATCTCCTCCACTCCAGCTGTCTCTGCCTCATGGCAGAGGCCACGCCATCCATAAATCCCCCTCCACGCTCCCTGCTTGGCAAGATTCAGGGCCTCTAGCAGCCCCTCCTGGCTCATGCCGCAGGCAGGACAGCCTGTGCCCAGCCACAGAAGGCAGCCTGCATGCCCTTCTCTTCTCTGCTGTGGTGTCTGTGGCTTCAAGTCACCTTGCCTTTCTCTTTGCTGCTTCTCGCCTGACCATGTGGCTTCTTAGCAGATCGGAAGTTCCTGTCTCACATCCCAGCTATACCCTGGTTACCAGTTCTGACAATGGGATTTCGACCTAAGTCTCCATCAACCTATCCTTTTCTCAGTCCCCTTCCAGTGTCTACCATGCCTCCTTCCCACTCTGAGGCTTAGAGTTCAAGATTACACACAGCTCTGGGCTTCTGGATCCGCCACTGCTGAGCTGTGCCTAACAGCAGGGACACAGGGCCACCCCCAGCCTCGTGGTAGCTGCCACCTTCCCCAGCCGCCACCCCTCCTCATGCAGCCTGACTACTGGCAGCCCCTGTAGCCGGTGTGCTGCTCCCTCCCAGGACCAGGCCTGCCTCTCTATGGGACCATGTGGGAGAGGCCTTACCATTTGGCACACTCACGGAGCGCTCTGGTAGGTCGCTGGCATTGTCAATCACAGAGAGAGTGACCTCATAGGTGGCAACCAGCTCCCGGTTCAGAGGGGATTTCACCATTACAGACCCTGTAGACCAGCCAAGTCAGGTTCAGCCCCAGGGGAACCCCTTAAAATCTAGGCATTCCAGGGGTGCTCCTGGCCAACCCTCCCAACCCCCACCATGGGCAGTGGGCCCCAGTGGATCTGGAACTTGCTGGTCTCCTCTGGCTGGATGAGACCATAGCCACCTGCAAGCTGGGGCACAGCACTCTGCCCCTCACTCAGTGCTCGCCAGCCCGGCAGTTATCTAACCTCTCTGCACGCCTGTGTTCTCATTTGTGAAATGAGGACAATTACTGTACCTACCGCAGAGGGCTATTTGGAAGATTATAACAATTAAATGAATTTAATATATTTGTAAAGGGCTTAGAACAGGGCTTGGCATATAGAAAGTGCTATGTAATTGCTCGTTTAAAAAAATGCTTGTTGGAATTTCCTGGTGGTCCAGTGGTTAGCACTCCATGTGTTCACTGCCGAGGGCCTGGGTTTGATCCCTGGTTTGGGAACTAAGAGCCCACAAGCCACAATGCATGGCCAAAAAAAAAAAAAAAAGCACCCTGTATTCCACAACGGCATGAATACACTGAACCACTGAACTTACGGTTAAAAATGGTTATGATGGTAACTTTTATATGTATTTTATAACTTAAAAAACACTTGTGTTCTAGGGAGATCAAGCATAAAGGAAGGTCAATGCATTGAAAATCCCTGATGGGGTCCCTGGAAGCGACAGCAGTGGCACAGTTGGACAGTAAGGCCCACCCCCTTGTCATGATAATGGGGTTGGGGGGCAGGGCATGGCCGCCTGAGAAAAGAACTCTACAACAAAGAGCTGTTTCCTTCCCTCCTACCCTCTGCCCCCAAGCCCTAGCCTGCTCCTGATTCACAGAGGAGCCCTCCAGAAGTTTGGGCTTGAACTGGACAGACTGAGTTTTGCCAATCTCAGGCCTGGCTCTGTTGGGACCTCTCTTCTTCCTGCCAGTGTGAGGGCCTGGTGGCTCTTCCCTCCATTGGCCTCATCCTAGGGTGAAACCTCCTCTCTCTCCCAGCTCCCTCTCAGGCACTGGGGTGTTTGGGACTCCCTTCCCCCTTGGCAGACTCCCCCTGCTGAACTCCTGTCCTCCTCGGGTCCCCCACGGTGGGGCAGTCACTTACCCTGGGCCGCTGCCTCCTCCTCCTCCTCCTCTTCCTACTCTCGCTCCCCGTCCCCGAGGCTGGGGAGCGAGGATGGGGAGAGGGTGGCTGCATTCAGTCTGCAAAGGCTGGGCCACGGCCTTGGCCCAGGTCCCACGGGATGGGAAGGGTGGTGGGGGTGCGGTGGGTATGGAGGAAGGCGATGGGGTGAAGCAGAGAAGAGATGAGGTGGGAAGTGACAGAGAAACAGAGCTCAAACCTGTGGGCCTGCCAGCCATGAGGAAGAGAGAAGAGGGTTAACACCAGTTAGTTCAGGGTGCAGAGGGGATAGAGCAGAGTAGGGCATGGGGGACTGAAGGGCTCAGCGCTGACCAGGGCAGATTTGGGAGGGATGGGGTGGATGGGAAGAGACAGAGGGGCAGGAAGCTAGGGGAGCAAGGGGGAGCCTAGTAGGAGAGGAGCACCCAGCGGGCTGAGGCTCTAGCAAGAACGAGAGAGGTGAGCAAGGGAGGAGGAAAGCATGAGAAAGAGGGGCAGAGAAGACACTGGAAAGGAAAACAGAGAGAAGATAGTCAGTTGGAGAGAGAACAGGAAAAAATGGTAGAGGCAACAGTATGCATAACGCTCGTGGGGGCATGGGGCAGCTCTCCATGGTCCTGAGAAACCACTGCAGTGGGAATTTGGCTAACCTGACTCAGGACTAAGTCATCTAATTCCTCCTAGTGGCTCACGGTTTTCCTGTCTTCTTTTTTCCTTTGTGCCTCAGAGGCATATTGAGTTAATCATGTCTTCAGTTGTTTGCACATGATGGTCACTGGCATCACTCTTGTTTCATGCGTGTATCTTTTCCCTTCTGTTCTCACATTTCTCTCCCCGTCTCTCCTCCCCTTGTGCAGTGTATTAAAGTGTATTTATTGAAAGTGTTCCTGCAAATCATGTATTGTTTTTGTATATGTATTTTATATTTATGCAGTGGGATTTGAGTATATATATATGTATATAACCCATTCTGTTTCTTATCATTTTCAGTAAGTACTTGATTTTACGGTTCCCCGCCCTCCACCTCATGTTTCTCTGTGTGAGCCTAATCTATTGCTTCTAAGCTGCCTGGTATCCCATGATGTGCACCCACCACAGTTTACTCTCCAATATCCCAGGGATGGATGCCTTGGTTGCCTCCAAGCTCCTGTCACCAATAACACTGCAGTAAACATCCTCAAATAGTCTCATTATCAACCTGAGAGCTTCCTCGGGACATACATCTAGGAGCAGAATTGCTGGGTCATTGGGTATTGCTGGACTGCTGTCTAGATATGAAATTAGTCAAAATTCCTACAGTAGTGTATGATGGTCCCACATTGTCACCAACACTCAATACTGTCCAGCACCCTAATGTCTGCTGATCACATATGGAAAACCAGTATCTCACTGCTGTTTTACTATGCATTTCTCTGAATAACAATGATTTTTAGCATTTTGTCATAGCTATGTTAGTTTTTCTGTCACTTCTCTGGGCCATCCAAGGAGTACACCTGTAAGTTAGTCCTATGTCTCCTCCTTAACTCCCCTCAGAGGCAAAAATGCTGAACTTTTAGAAAAATAATGAAATTAAAGTCAAAGTTATAAGCTGCAAAAATTGTAATAGACAAGCCACAGTTTCCCTTTGTTTTGTGATAGTGTAAAAAAAAATCATTAAGGGTATACATACACACACATATAACACAGAAACATATATGTGTGTGTACCTATATATATATGTGTGTGTGTGTGAAACTTAGAAAGAAGTTAAATGGCCTGGATACATATGAAGAAAGTGTTCGGCTACTCAGTTATTAACGAAATGCATATTCAAAAATGCAATTTTCCTATAATATTTAATGCCATCACGAGTGTGGTGAGATGGGCACACTCATACAATACTGGTAGAGTAAGATAATTAGGGAGCTGGTCAAGGGAGAAGGAAGAAGAGAAGGGAGAGAGGGAAAGAGCCAGGGGAGAGACAGCAAAGAGAGGGAAGGACATGGTGTCAGCAGGAGGAAGAAGAGAGGAGGAAGGAGCAGCTGACGGGTAGGGAGGAGCAGAGAGGGGGAGCAGCAAGGAGGAGGGTAAGGGAGAAAGCAGAGAGCCAGCAGACTGGGCAGGGAGTCCGGAGGAGGGTTGGAGGGAGCAGGCTTTTGTACCTGTGTTGATATTCACGGCAAAGGCGTCCTCCTGGTCAGGCACCAGGCGGTCAGTGTCATCCTTGGCCACGATGCCGATGATGTGGTACTCCAGCTTAGGACTGAGGTCACGGTCAATGGCGGTGACGTTGGCAATGATAGTGCCTGGCTCAGCTGACTCCAGCACGCTCACCGTCTGGATGGGGTTGAGGAACTCGGGGCGGGAGTCATTGATGTCATCGATAAGGACGGTGACGATGGCTGTGCCCGAGAGAGGGACGGTGCCCCGGTCGGTGGCCACCACTGTCAGCCTATACGATTCCTGCTCCTCCCTGTCGATGGTGGCATTGCCGACTCGGATGATGCCGGTGACTGGGTGGAGGGTGAAGCGGTCCTGAGCCCCAGCTTCTATTCGGTAGATCAGCTCCCCATTGAGGCCACTGTCCTCATCTGTGGCTGTGATCTGAAGGACTGAGAATCCTGTGGGGGTGGGAGTGGGGAGCAGCTGAACAGTTACCTTTTATATAAAAGCATTACACTGAGATACTTTCCTTGGGGGTCACAAGGGCCTCTTCCTACAATAGCCTTGCTAGCACCTATCTTTGTTATTTTGTTATATATTTATTTTTAAATTTATTTATTTTCAATTGAAGTATAGTTGATTTACAATGTTGTACTAGTTTCAGATGTACAGCAGAGTGATTCAGTTATATATATATATATAATATATATTCTTTTATATTATAGGTTGTTGCAGGAATATTAAATATAGTTCCCAGTGCTATACAGTAGGTCCTTGTTATCTGTTTTATACATATTCATGTGTATCTGTTAATCCAAAGCTCCTAATTTATCCCTCCACCCCCAGCTTCTTTTGGTAACCATAAATTTGTTTTCAAAGTCTGTGAGTCTAATACTATTTTGCAAATAAGCATCCCTCTTTTATGCATTTTTTCATCTGCAATTTTCTAGGAAAATGGTGTCCTATTTTATTTTGCTTATTTATTTTGATTTTTCCTATTTATTTTGATGATTTGAGACTGAACAATTTTTTAATAATTCAATGATTAGTTGTATCTTCTGCAAAGTGTCAGTTTTTGTTCTTTGCCCATTTTTGGTCAATTTATACTAATTATATAATTATAATAACTTGTGATAAATATCTTTTGTTCTTAGTTTTTAGTTCATCTTTTGATACTGGTTATATGATGTAAAGAAGTTGAAATGGTTCATATGTACCAGAATTTAATATTTTTCCCTTTTTTATGTTCTTCTGTTTCTTAAATGCTTAGAACCTTATCTTTAAAGCAGATAAATATTCACCTGAAGTGTCTTCTCTTATTTTTTCATGTTTTATACTCTTTTGTATTTTCTTTAGGGTGTCTTTGGGTTTCTTTCTGGTGTCTGATATGGGATGAGAATCTACACTAAATATGAGCAAATGTTTTGCACACTAAACAGTTTTCACTACCGGTTTCACTGTTTCCTTTATGACAGTGTTACATTTCTTAATCTACCCATCACCGTTGCTGGGCTACTTTGTCTCAGAGTCCTGTGTTCTTATCATGTGGTTTTAAATACTGGTAATATGTTGTAAAACCTGGTAAGACAAATCTAGCTTTATTACACTTATTTTTCAAAATGTTCTTTAGAATCAAACTTGTCTCCCAAATCATATTTGATTTTGATGGAAATAATGTTAATCCTCTTTTGACTTTGAAACAATCAGTCTTTCCATACAGGAACATGGAGGGAACGTATCTTAATAATCTTGTTTGTACACAAGACACTGTAGGTCTGAGAAAGGACGGGAGGGGGACTTGGGCCTCCTGACACCCTCTCTGCCCACCCTGCTGTCCATCCCTCTCCCCACTGGAGGTGACTTCTGCCTCCAAACTGTGAGGCTCCAATCCCCACACACGACCAGCTCCCGTCTGGGGGCTGGGGACTAGGGCCTGACCCCTGCCTACCTGGTGGGCAGTTCTCCAGCAGGTGGACGGTGACAGCGGCAGGGCTAAAGGTGGGCCAGTTGTCATTGGCATCCAGGATGGTGACGAGCAGGTCGGCGGTGCCATTGAGCAGCCCGATGTCCTCAGCCAGCAGCAGCAGCTCCAGGACGGGGGGTGAGAAGGCCTCCCGGTCAATGATGATACCTGACCTCACTGTAACCACACCTGGTACCAGCAGCACCACCGGCCAGGGAGATACAAAGGATAAAGGATATGGTGGGGAAACCGGGCAAGAACCAACCCGGGGGGACAGAAAAAGGTAAGGCGTGATGGGGACAGAGATGAAAGAGGAGCAGAGAAAGCAACACAGTGACTTTCTTCCGCCACGGTTCAACGACCAATGTTTAGGGAGGCCCCCTCCCCAGGTGTCCTTGGCAATTCTCCAGAGCTCTGCCTGAGATGAGCCTCAGGCTGGAGGGCTGAGCAGCTCTGATGAGAGAGGTGCCAGCACATCCCTCCTTGCCCCCTGCCACCACACTGGCCAGGCCCAGACTGAAGCAACACAGGAGTTTTGAGTCTGGCTTGAGGATGGTTTGCTTCCTCTGGAAGACTAGGGGCCCCATCCTCCAGGCGGGGGAGGAGAGAAGAGGGAGTGGGTTTTGGGGGCTCTTTACTGAGGCTGAGTTTATGCGTCTGCAGGTCACTTCTGTTGACCCCAAGCCTCTTCCTGGTTCTTCCTTGCTGGCCCCTGGGTGGCCTAATCCAGCTGTAAGATGGGGGCTATGAGGAACAGGGTCCCTCTGGAGAGCCTGGACCCAGCACTGAGAAAGGAGACCCTAGATCTGGTGGTGGAGACTGGTAGAAGGAAGACTTGGAGCTGGGCTGGGAGAGCTGGGGGCGCGTGCAGAGGCCTCACCGGTGCTGTTGTCAATATCAAAAAGCCCACTCTGGGCGCCCAGCAGCTGGTAGGTCACCACAGCGTAGACATCCAGGTCTGCATCCAGGGCCAGGATGGGCCCGTTGAGCACCGTCAGGGAGGTCCCTAGGCCGGGGGAGAGGGGTCACTGCAGGGCCAACTTGAGCCCCCCCCCCCCCCCCCCCCCCCCCCCCCCCGGGGGCCCTGGCGGACAATGGATGAGAGGAGGGGAGGTGAGGCGGACAGGTTGTGGGGCCCTGGGCCGGGCTGCGGCAGCCTTGGCAGACTGACGCAGATGCTTGGGGAGCAGCCTCAAAGCCCTGCTGGGGAGAAAACACAACAGCGGTGAGCAAGCCCCTCCGGCCCGCCCGGAGCACGCCGGCCTTCCCAGCAGCCTTTGAGGCTGGCCACCGTGGGAGGGTCTGGGGGCTCCCTGACGTCCCCTCCCCGTGTGGGGGCCCTGTCTAGGTATGCACCCCCAGCCCAGTCTGCCCATGCATGTGTGTATACAATGCTCCCAACAGCTGCCTGACCATTCAAGGCTAGGAACCCACATGTGTGCACCAGACTCTGTGTTTACACGGTCACGAGCACTCACTCTCGAATGCTTGCAGGCCTGGGAGGCCCCGCCTGTGTATTCTGCCTCCGCAGGCGGTTGTATCTGCACATGGAGTGCATCGTGCAGGCACCCCTGTGTATCTCTGCACACGTGTAAGCTGCACATATGCCTCACATGGGCGTGCACTCGCACATGTGTGAGCATATACACAGGTAGGTTTAAGATTCATATCCCTACAGGGGAGACAGCCAGCCAGAGACAGGGAGTATCCCAGCTCACCTCTTGCCAACTTAAGACTCCAAGCTCTGGGGGCTGGGGAGGCTGGAGAGCGAGTGAGAGGATGTGCTCGGGGAGGCAGTGAAGAGGAGACGCAGTGCACGTGTGTGTGGGGAGAGCCACACTGATCTGTGAGGGGGCTGGCCCGCCTTCTGATTTCAGATGCTCCCTGAGCTCTCAGAAGCCTCCAGGAGGCCCTATGCTCCTGGAGTTGGGGGAGCACGAAGAGTGGGCTTACTCCCCTCCTGGGTAGCTTTATGGCTAAATGCCCCTCGAGGAGGGCAAGTGGGGCTCTTCTCAGTCTTAGGGACCAATGACTGCCTCCAACCAGACCTGTGGCCTCCTTGGTGGCCTCTAGGAGCCTGGCAGCCCTGGTCCTCCAGCCCTTCAGAGCTACACTCCCTTCTCCCACCACACCCTTCTGCACTTGCCAGCTCTGTGTTCAGCCAGGCCTCAGCTGGGCCCCGAGCAGGCACAGGAAGTCCTCGGCATCTGAGCTCAGGGGGTGCCTGGTAGCAGCAGGGGTTCCCAGGCGGGCCCAGCACCTACCAGCAGGAGAGTTCTCCATCACCTCCGCCAGGTAGGTGCTCTCAGTAAAGAGGGGGTGGTTGTCATTCTCATCCGCAAGAAAGATAAGCAGCAAGTCAAAATCCTGTGGGAGGCACAACGGGAGGACAGGCTGTAGGCCATGTTCTGGTTCTGGCAAAGTGCTCCAGGGGAGGAAGACTGAGAAGTGGGGTGGGAGAAAGGTCAAGGAAGAGAGGTAGATGATTAAAGAGCCCACACCATGGGTCCAGAGACCTGGGTTCAAGCCCCAGCTATGCTAGCAGCTCACAGGGTGGCCTTGGGCAAATCTTTTCCCTTCTCTGGGACTCAGTTTTCCAATCTGATGAATGGGGATCTTAACTCCTTTTCACAGAGATGTGTGAAGTTCACAGGAGAACAGATGTAAATGGTATTGAGTCATGTTCCATCTCATGATAAGGAAGGACTTCGGCCAGGAAGATGAACCTTAGTTTCCAGATCCTCCTAGCTGGCTTCATACCCTGGTCAGAGTTCAATCTGGTACTGCACTTCACACCTTTCAAAAACCACAGGTACAAAAAAAAAAAAAAAAAAAAAAAAAAAAAAAACCACAGGTACAATCCTTCTCTCTCGGAACCTCCCAGGACCCTGGAAGCTTCTTCACTGTAGACATGGGGGAACCAGAGAGGGCAGTGACTACTCAAAGCTGCATGGCAAGTTAGCAGCAGGATGGGGCCCAGCAGCCTCCAAGCTTCCTTCCCTTCACTCCATGCTGTTCCTTTCCGGCATGCCCCAGGCCCTCCTAAGAGGGCAGGTGTCTGTCGGGGAGGAGGAGGGCGTGACAGCAGGAGGAAAAGGTATGAGTGAGAGAAGGAAGGAAGAAAGTGAAGGCACACGGGATGAGAATGCTGGCGGTCAGCAAGGACCTCCAGCCTTAAGGCTCCTCAGCCTGTACAGGCACGAAAACGAAGGCCCAGAAAGGGCTGAGCCACCAACTAGTCAGAAGCAGAGTGAGATGAGCCAGACCCTAGGACTCATGTCCAAGACCCAGACCTCATGGACAGGGAAGAGGGCTGACCCGACCCCTGAATGCACCGTTTGCTTTGCAATACCCATCTTCTCTTAGTAAAGAGAAACAACTCTTTGGCTTTCGAGGGAAAGTGAAGTGAAAGTTGCTTAGTCATGTCTGACTCTTTGCGACCCCATGGACTGTAGCCTGCCAGGGTCCTCTGTCCATGGAGTTTTCCAGGCCAGAATACTGGAGTAGGTAGCTATTCCCTTCTTCAGGCTCAGGGAATCAAACCCAGGTTTCTCAGCTCAGGAATTGAACCCATGTCTCCCACACTGCAGGCAGATTCTTTACCATCTGAGCCACCAGGGAAGCCCTTTGAAGGAAAGGCCACCTGGAAAATGTAACCCTTTTGGAATCCCAGAGTACATGCTGTGAGTACATGTACCCCCCTGCCCTGCCCGCACCCTCCCCCTACCCTCAGTCCTGTGTGCCCAAGTATCAGTGGTTTGAGGAGAAAAGATGATAGCTGGTGTTTACTGAGTGTTTGCCATGTGCCAGGCACTGTGCCAAGGACTTTACAGATACTGGCTCCTTCAAGGCCATGATTTTGGTGTGTGTCCATTTAGCAGAAGAGAAAGTAGGGGCTAAGGAAAACTGACTTGCCAAAGCCACACACCCACTGATAGGCGGAAATGGGATTTGAACTGAGCACTTGGTTACTGTAACTGCAGTGCATCTAAGCCCGGGCCATGCCACCTGGATAAATCCAGCAGAGCCGTGCCCCTCCCCCACCCCACTCCCTGCAGTCTCACCCTCCTGGCTATGCGTGGGTTCTCTGGGTTGTCCTTCACGGAGATGGTCAGCCTGTATTCCGGGATCCGCTCGCGGTCCAGGGGCCGGTTCACTGTGATGATCCCTGTCTGGGATGTAGAGACTGGTGAGTTGAGGGGTGACTTGTCCCCCACTTCGGGCTCTGGCTCACCGAGGCCCAACTGCTCTGCCTGCAGGAGTGACTGTGGATGACCTCCCTAAATCGCTAAAGATACGGTCTGGACAACCACAGTGGGTGAGCAGGGTCCTGCTAGGACAAGAGTGCCCCCCTTCCTGAAAGGGATGGTCCTTTGGAGGATTCCACAGGGTCAGCAGCTAGTAACACTCCAAGAGGCCACGTGAGGACTTCTTGGTGCACCCTGATGCAAACAAGGGGCACCAAAGCTCTGGTCCCATCCTTGCACGTGACAAGCCTTGGGGTGATGGGGGTCCCAGAAGTGGCTCACTTAGGAATCCAAGATTCCAAGCTTTCCAAAGACCCCCAAGTGCCAATGGAGGGCAGAGACTTGAGGAGTAAGTGGAACCAGCAGAAACCCAGACAGTAGAGTAGAAAAACCCCTAGGGCAAGGTCCTCTCTTTTAGCAAAAATCCTGGGGGCTTCCCTGGGGTCAGACTTGGCCCTACCGTGGCATTGATGGAGAAGGCCCGCTCTCGATTGCCTGCAGTGATATTGAAGGTGAGGAGGGCGTTGCACCCGCTGTCAGCGTCGCTGGCCAGGATATGAGCGACGAAGCTGGAGACGGGGCTGTTTTCACTGATGGTGACGTTCATGGGCAGGTTGAGCAGCACAGGGTCATTGTCGTTAATGTCCAGTACCCGGATCCCCACCAGCATCTGAGGCAGGCCAAGGGGGAGGAGGAGGTGAAGGAGGAGGACCAGGAGAGAAGGGGGCCTGAGGGAGATGGAGGGAGGGAGAGGAGGAAGAGATAGGGACGGTGGACACGGTGGCCAAGGAGACAGTGGAGGTGGGGGCAGTGGGGCAAGATGGCAAAGAGGGGGCATCTGAAGAGGGAGAGGCGCATCTGGCCATGGGGAAGAAAGAGGAAGACAGGGAGACGATGACATGGGGGGCAAGAGGATGGCAGTGAGGATAAGAGGGAGGCAGAAAGGGTAAAGAGGCGGAGGCAGGAGGCAAACAGCAGAGAGACAGGTGCAGAGGCCTGGCTGACAGCAAAGTCTCCCCAGGGAGCGCCGAGCGGCCACCACGGGTGAGCCCCACGAGGGCTTGCAGGTCTATTAGGGGCCCTGAGGGCCTGGACTGGCTCTAGAGCAGCCTGAGGCCACTCTGGGCCTGAGGGTGGCAGTGTTTAGAGGAGTCTCTGCGGAGAATTCGGGGGTGGGGAGGTGAAGCCAGCAGAGCAGGGCCCCCAGACTCACCGTGGAGCTGAGCTGGGGCACGCCTCTGTCTCGGGCACAGATGGTCAGGTTGTAGAAAGCGATGGCCTCCCGGTCCAGTTCCACATCCTTCCGGACCCGCAGCACCCCCTCCACGGGAGAGATCAGAAACTCCCCTGGGTGTCGCCCAGGAGAGGCTGGAGTCAGCAGAGAATGGCTGGGAGTGGTGGGGAGCCCAGGCCTCTTTCCGCTTCCTCCAGTGAGCCTTACAGTTAAGGCAAAGGGCCTCCAGCGCCCCCAGCTTCAGGACCTGCCAAAGGCTGGGACACGCAGGCGGAGGGAGCAGATAACTGCTAGGGTACAAGTGGACAGGGGCCACTCAGGCCCTGGCAGCCTGACCACCTGGGGTATGATGGTTATGTTGAAAAAGCGGGGGTTCCCTTTCTACACAGGCATCCGCTTTCTTTCCACCCTTGATCAGAAATCAATGAACGAAGGTATCAGAAACTTCGTAATATGATATTCTTTCCAGATAGCTCATCTTGCAAAACAGGATATTGGGGAAGGGCAAAGCTTACCACAGAGGAACACCCTGCCAGTGGTGAGGCACCAGGGAGGATGGAGTGGGAGGGACTGAGGACAGGGAAGCCCCCAGCTGCCCTCCATTCAGCCCTGGTACTGAGCCAGGTGGCGCGCAGCCAGAGTTCTCCCGGGCCTGTGGCCACTCCTCAGGCCCTGGTTGGCCCTGACTTCCTTTCTCTGAGGTTTCTGAGGACCCTCAGCTGGCCCTGTGGCCTCAGTCCTTGTCTTGGCCTGGCTGAGGGGCCAGATGTCTGGAAATGCCTAGAGTAAGAACCTCAGATTCTCAGGCTCTGAATGGGAAGAGACCTCAGACACCATCTGGTGTCCTTTGGAAAATGAAACGGGAAAGAAGGCTGATGGCTGGTTCAAGCTCCTACTGCAAGTTAACAACAGCACCCGGACTCAAACCCAGTGCTCTGCATCTCATTTCACAGCACTCAGAGCTGGCCAGGGTGGGAGGGGTCAGATCAGGGAGGGAGGGGAGGAAAAGAGCAGGGTTGGGGAATGCCAGGGGTGTGAGTGGGGTCCCAGCTGGATGGGAGCGCTCAGGGGGCTGACAGTGAGAGAAGATGAACAAGGGAGGAGCAGCAGAGACCTTGAGGAAGAGGGGCTCCTCTCCACTCACTCTCCCAGGAAATGGGGACAAGGAGAAAGTTACTTTCTTCACTTTCCCTTTTGACATTTAGGGGCAGAGGCTTAGGGTGGGGCACTGACTTGTTCAGACACACAGCCTCAGGGTGCGGTAAGGACAGAGGCCTAAGCTTCCCAACACTTTGCTCTGCCTGCTCCTCCACATCCTACCTCATAACTCTCTGCCCCCAGCTCCCACTGCTCTGATTTACCAAAACAGCCCATCTGAGGCCCACCTGCAGCTGGGAGTTTCCACCAGCCCTTCCGCTCCCAGTGGCCCTATGGGCTACACCCTGCTTAGGGGGGCAGAAGCTGCTTGAAGCAGGATTTCCTGAGCCTGATAGTCTGAGGTCTCCAGAGGACTGGGGATTCCCTTTATAGCGGTTTCCCAGCCCTGTCTCAGTCCCTGGCCATGTGCGAGCAGATAGCCAGCTGCCTTCTTTCCAAAGACAGCAACCCCCTGGAAGAAAGGGAAGAGGTTCTGAAGCTCAGGGGAGCAGGCTTGAGGTGATGGGTGCTGAGCCCAAGCTAGAGCCGCACGAGGGGAGCTCAGTGAGGCAGTGGGCAGGTCAAAGGCCCCCCACACTGCAAGTTGCCCTCCTCAGAGCTTGCCCTGGGGCCTGAACTCCCCATCACTCCACTGCTTCTGGAGACAGAGGTTTAAAAGCAGAGGCTTTCCAACAGTCATATCCAGGTATGCATGCTGACTCACTCCTATGTGCCCTTGGGCATATGATTAAATCTCGCCTTCATGTTCTCATCTGAAAAATGGGCTAATAAGGACATGCCATTGCAGGGTGGTGCTGGACAAGGCCCAGTTCACCCTGTGTGTGTTGGACCCATGGCAGCTCTTTATATCATTAGGGGAACCCCTGAAAGGGAGCCTAGGCATCCCTGTGAAGAAGCTCGGGGCTTACACAGAAGATGAAGATGTACGAAAGGGGTCCCAGGAGTGGACCCACCACAAGGGGTAGATGTAGGTTCTGAGAAGGCTGGGGCTAGTGGCAGAGGCACAAGTGATATGCCTGTTTCCCAAGTGCTCTTTGACCACGTGTCTCCTTGCAGCTTAGTGGGGCTCGAAGAGCTCAGGCAGCCTTCAGTCTCCCCCCAGCAGGAGCCGCCTCCACGCTCAGACTGCAGTGGTGGGAAGGTGACCTTGAAGCTCGGTGGCCTGGAGAGCATCCCTTCACCCACAGTGTCGCTAAACCTGCTCTCTGCGTAAAATAGCACCCCACCCCCCGGTTTACCAACATGGTGTCAGTGAACCCAGAGGTGAGGCGAGAGATGGGGAGGGGATGTCGTGACCTGTGCCAGCTGCTCCAGCAGGGCACTGTCAGCCTCCCCACCCCTCCCAGCCTCTGCTCATCTCCTCTGGAGTGGGGGCTGTGTTCAGTGATGCCCCCAAGTTATCTCTGGGCTCTGAATGTCTACTCTCGGCCTGCCTCCATGAGGCCCCAAGTTCCTGGGCTGGCCCTGATCACGTGTACATTTAACTCAGCAGGTGCTGCACAGGACTGCAAAGACCGGTGCCAGGGAACAGTTTGCTGGCCATGTGTGTGAGCCCTGCACCCTAGAGGCGGGTGCAGAGAGGGCCCCTGCCTGGGAGGGGGCGCAGCTGCCTACCCAACACCCACCTGTCAAGCAGGCTCTGGCAGCCTCCTGAACAGGAGCAGGACTCCTGTTAAGTGACAGCACCTCTGTGTGTGGCAATAGCAGAGAGAGGCCCAGGCTCTGCTGGCTGCAAAGCAGGAAGGCACAGTGCTTGGCCAGAGAAAGGACTTTTTGGGACATGACAGAGTGACATATCAGAACAGAGTGACCCATCACGAGCTCTGGACAGAGGGGCTCCAAGTCTGGCCCTACAGAAGTAGCTTTGCTTTTATAGTCTCTTAACTGAAAATTCATCCCAGGCTCTATTCTCCTCTGTCAGCTATCTCAATGCACTCCTCTCATCTCATGCCTTCCTATATCTCTGGGGTGACTACTCCCAAATACCTCTCTCAACAGCAGACTTCTCTCCTGAACTCCTGGTTTGTATACCCAAGCCATATCTGACATTATATCTGCTACTGTGGGCAAGAATCCTTTAGAAGAAATGGAGTAGCCCACAGAGTCAACAAGAGTCTGAAATTCAGTACTTGGATGCAATCTCAAAAACAACAGAATGATCTCAGTTTGTTTCCATAGCAAACCATTCAGTATCACAGCAATCCAAGTCTATGCCCCAACCACTAACATCAAAGAAGATGAAGTTGAGCTGTTCTGTGAAGACCTACAAGACCTTCTAGAACTAACACCAAAAAAAGATGCCCTTTTCATCACAGGGGACTGGAATGCAAAAGTAGGAAGTCAAGACATACCTGGAGAAACAGGCAAGTTTGGCCTTAGAGTACAAAATGAAGCAGGGCAAAGGTTAACAGAGTTTTGCCAAGAGAAGGCACTGGTCATAGCAAAAACCCTCTTCTAACAACACAAGAGATGACTCTACACATGGACATCACCAGACGGTCAATACCAAAATCAGACTGATTATATTCTTTGCAGCCAAAGATGGAGAAGCTCTACAGAGTTAGCAAAAAAAAAGACCTGGAGCTGACTGTGACTCAGATCATCAGCTCTTTACTGCAAAATTCAGGTTCAACTTGAAAAAAATAGTGAAAACCTTTAGGCCATTCAGGTATGATCTAAATCAAATCCCTTATGATTATACAGTGGAGGTGACAAATAGATTCAAGGGATTAGATCTGGTAGACAGAGTGCCTGAAAAACTATGGATGGAGGTTCATGACAGTGTACAGGGGGTGGTAACCAAATCCATCCCCAAGAATAAGAAATGCAAGAAGGCAAAGTGGTTGTGTGAGGAGGCCTTACAAATATCTGAGAAAAGAAGAGAAGTGAAAGGCGAAGGAGAAAGGGAAAGATATACCCAACTGAATGCAGATTCCCAGAGAATATCAAGGAGAGATAGAAAGCATTCTTAAGTGAATAATGAAGAGAAATAGAGGAAAACAACAGAACAGGAAAGACTAGATCTCTCCAAGAAAACTGGAGATACCAAGGGAACACTTCATGCAAAGATGGGCACAATAAAGGACAGAAATGGCAAGGACTTAACAGAAGCAGAAGAGATTAAGAAGAGATGGCAAGAATACACAAATGACTGAATCAGTTCAGTTCAGTCTCTCAGTCATGCCCGACTCTTTGCAACCCAATGAACCATAGCACACCAGGCTTCCCTGTCCATCACCAACTGGAGTTTACCCAAATTCATGTCCATTGAATCGGTGATGCCATCCAACCATTTCATCTTCTGTCGTCCCTTTCTCCTCCTGCCCCTAATCCCTCCCAGCATCAGGGTTTCAAATGAGTCAGCTCTTCGCATCAGGTGGCCAAAGTATTGGAGTTTCAGCTTCAACATCAGTCCTTCCAATGAACACCCAGGACTGATCTCCTTTATGATGGACTGGTTGAATCTTCTTGCAGTCCAAGGGACTCTCAAGAGTCTTCTCCAATACCACAGTTCAAAAGCATCAATTCTTCGGTGCTCAGCTTTCCTTATAGTTCAACTCTCACATCCATACATGACCACTGGAAAAACCATAGCCTTGACTAGATGGACCTTTGTTGACAAAGTAATGTCTCTGCTTTTTAATATGCTGTCTAGGTTGGTCATAACTTTCCTTCCAAGGAGTAAGTGTCTTTTAATTTCATGCCTGCAATCACCATCTGCAGTGATTATGGAGTCCCTAAAAAATCAAGTCTGACACTGTTTCCTCATCTATTTGCCATAAAGTGATGGGACCAGATGCCATGATCTTAGTTTTCTGAATGTTGAGATTTAAGCCAACTTTTTCACTCTCATCAAGAGGCTCTTTAGTTCTTTCTCACTTTCTGCCATAAGGGTGGTGTCATCTGCATATCTTAGGTGATTGATATTTCTCCTGGCAATCTTGATTCCAGCTTGTGCTTCTTCCAGCCCAGCATTTCTAATGATGTATTCTGCATATAAGTTAAATAAGCAGGGTGACAATATATAGCTTTGACGTACTCCTTTTCCTATTTGGAACCAGTCTGTTGTTCCATGTCCAGTTCTAACTGTTGCTTCCTGACCTGCATACAGATTTCTCAAGAGGCAGGTCAGGTAGTCTGGTATTCCTATCTCTTTCAGAATTTTCCACAGTTTATTGTGATCCACACAGTCGAAGGCTTTGGCATAGTGAATAAAGCAGAAATAGATGTTTTTCTGGAACTCTCTTGCTTTTTCGATGATCCAGCGGATGTTGGAGATTTGATCTCTGGTTCCTCTGCCTTTTCTAAAACCAGCTTGAACATCTGGAAGTTCACGGTTCAAGTATTGCTGAAACCTGGCTTGGAGAATTTTGAGCATTCCTTTACTAGCGTGTGAGATGAGTGCAACTGTGTGGTAGTTTGAGCTCTCTTTGGCATTGCCTTTCTTTGAGATTGGAATGAAAGCTGACCTTTTCCAGTCCTGTGGCCACTGCTGAGTTTTCCAAATTTGCTGACATATTGAGGGTAGCACTTTCACAGCATCATCTTTCAGGATTTGAAACAGCTCAACTGGAATTCCATTCGCACATAAAGGTAAGAGAAACCCAAGTAAGACGGTAGGCGCTGAGAGAGGGCATCAGAGGGCAGACACACTGAAACCACGCTCACAGACAACTAGCCAATCTGATCACACGGACCACAGCTGTGCCTAACTCAATGAAACTAAGCCATGCCCTGTGGGGCCACCCAAGGCGGGAGGGTCATGGTGGAGAGGTCTGACAGAAAGTGGTCCACTGGAGAAGGTAATGGCAAACCCCTTCAGTATTCTTGCCTTGAGAACTCCATGAACAGTATGAAAAGGCAAAAAGATAGGACACCGAAAGAGGAACTCTCCAAGTCGGTAGGTGCCCAATATACTACTGGAGCTCGGTGGAGAAATAACTCGAGAAAGAGTGAAAGTATAGAGCCAAAGCAAAAACAACACCCAGTTGGGGATGTGACTGGTGAGAGAAGCAAGGTCCGATGCTATAAAGAGCAATACTGCATAGGAACCTGGAATGTTAGGTCCATGAATCAAGGCAAATTGGAAGTGGTCAAACAGGAGATGGCAAGAGTGAAAGTCAACATTCTAGGAATCAGTGAACTAAGATGGACAGGAATGGGTGAATTTAACTCAGATGACCATTATATCTACTACTGTGGGCAGAAATCCCTTAGAAGAAATGGAGTAGCCATCATGGTCAACAAAAGACTCCGAAATGCAGTACTTGGATGCAGTCTCAAAAATGACAGAATGATCTCTGTTCGTTTCAAAGGCAAACCATACAATATCATAGTAATTGAAGTCTATGCCCCTACCAGTAACACTGAAGAAGCTGAAGGGGAACAGTTCTGTGAAGACCTACAAGATCTTTTAGAACTAACACCCCAAAAAGATGTCTTTTTCATTAGAGGGGACTGGAAAAGTAGGAAGGGAATGCAGAAGTAGGAAGTCAAGAAACACCTGGAGTAACAGGCAAATTTGGCCTTGGAGTACAGAATGAAGCAGGGCAAAGACTAACAGAGTTTTGCCAAGAGAACGCACTGGTCATAGCAAACACCCTCTTCCAACAGCACAAGAGAAGACTCTACACATGGACATCACCAGATGGTCAACACCAAAATCAGATTGATTATATTCTTTGCAGCCAAAGATGGAAAAGCTCTATACAGTCAGCAAAAACAAGACCAGGAGCTGACTGTGGCTCAGATCATGAACTCCTTATTGCCAAATTCAGACTTAAACTGAAGAAAGTGGGGAAACCACCAGACCATTCAGGTATAACCTAAATCAAATCCCTTATGATTATATAGTGGAAGTGAGAAATAGATTTAAGGGACTAGATCTGATAGACAGTGTCTGATGAACTATGGACAGAGGTTCATGACATTGTATAGGAGACAGGGATCAAGACCATCCCCAAGAAAAAGAAATGCAAAAAAGCAAAATGGCTCTCTGAAGAGGCCTTACAAATAGCTGTGAAAAGAAGAGAAGCGAAAAGCAAAGGAGAAAAGGAAAGATATAAGCATCTGAATGCAGAGTTCCAAAGAATAGCAAGGAGAGATAAGAAAGCCTTCCTCAGCCATCAATACAAAGAAAGAGAGGAAAACAATAGAATGGGAAAGACAAGACATCTCTTCAAGAAAGTTAGAGATACCAAGGGAACATTTCATGAAAAGATGGGCTCAATAAAGGACAGAAATGGTATGGACCTAACAGAAGCAGAAGCTATTAAGAAGAGGCTGCAAGAATACACAGAACTATACAAAAAAGATCTTCATGACCCAGATAATCACAATGGTGCGATCACTCACCTAGTGCCAGACATCCTGGAATGTGAAGTCAAGTGGGCCTTAAGAAGCATCACTATGAGCAAAGCTAGTGGAGGTGATGGAATTCCAGTTGAGCTATTTCAAAAAACTGTATAAAAAACGTCTTAATGACCCAGATAACCATGATGGTGTGGTCACTCACCTAGAGCCAGACATCCTAGAGTGTGAAGTCAAGTGGGCCTTAGGAGCATTACTACGAACAAAGCTAGTGGAGGTGGTGGAATTCCAGCTGAGCTATTTCAAACCCTAAAAGTTAATGCTGTGAAAGTGCTGTACTCAATATGCCAGCAAATCTGGAAAGCTCAGTAGTGGCCACAGGACTGGAAAATATCAGTTTTCATTGTAATCCCAAAGAAATATAATGCCAAAGAAACGTTCAAATTATCGTACAATTGTACTTATTTCACATGCTAGGAAGATTATGCTCAAAATCTTTCAAGCTAGGCTTCAGCAGTATGTAAACTGAGAACTTCCAGATATACAAGCTGGATTTAGAAAAGGCAGAGGAACCAGGTATCAAATTGCCAACATCCATTGGATCATAGAAAAAGAAAATTCCAGAAAAAGACTAAAGCCTTTGATTGTCTCGATCACAACAAACTGTGGAAAATTCTTAAAGAGATGGGAATACCAAACCACCTAACCTATCTCCTGAGAAGCCTGTATGCAGGACAAGAAGCAGCAGTTAGAACTGGACATGGAACAATGGACTGATTCAAAATTGGGAATGGAGTATGTCAAGGCTGTATACTGTCACCCTGCTTATTTAACTTATATGCAGACTACATCATGCGAAATGCCAGCCTGGATTTATATCACAAGCTGTAATCAAGATTGCTGGAAGAAATATCGACAACCACAGATATGCAGATGGTACTACTTTAACGGCAGAAGGTGAAGAGCAACTAAAGAGCTTCTTGATGAAGGTGAAAGAGGAGAGTGAAAAAGCTGACTTAAAACTCAGCATTCAAAAAACTAAGATCATGGTATTCAGTCCCATCACTTCATGGCAAATAGATGGGGAAACAATAGAAACAGTGAGAAACTTTATTTTCTTGGGCTCCAAAATCACTGTGGACAGTGACTGCAGACATGAAATTAAAAGACGTTTGCTCCTTGGAAGAAAGGGCAAAGAAATGACAAACCTAGACAGCATATTCAAAAGCACAGATATCACTTTGCTGACAAAGGTCCGTATACTCAAAGCTATGGTTTTTCCAGTAGTTATGTGAAGATGTGAGAGTTGGACCATAAAGAAGGCTAAGCACCAAAGAACTGATGTTTTCAAACTGTGGTACTGGAGAAGACTCTTGAGAGTCCCTTGGACAGCAAGGAGATCAAACCAGTCAATCCTAAAGGAAATTAATGCTGAATATTCATTGGAAGGACTGATGCTGAAGCTCCAGTACTTGGGCCACCTGCTGCACAGAGCCAACTCACTGGAAAAGACCCTGATGCTGGGAAAGATTGAGGGCAGGAGGAGAAGGGGGCGACAGAGGATGAGATGGTTGGATGGCATCACTCACTCAATAGACATGAGTTTTAGCAAATTCTGGGAGATGGTGAAGTACAGGGAAGCCTGTTGTGGTGCAGTCCATGGGGTCACAAAGTCGGAGCAACTGAACAATAATCTGACATCTCAAACCTAACTTCACCTTTCCCATTCCCCCAACCCACTTTTCCTGCTCCTCCTGCAGTCTTCCCATCTGCTAATGGCACAGTTGCTCAGGCCCCAATCTTAGTATCATCCTTGAGTTACATCTCACATCCTGTTGGCTGTCTATGAAATATACTAGAGTTCTCATCATCTCCAATGCCGCCTCCCTGGTTCTAGCTTCACATCTCTAGCCTGAGTGACTGCAAGGGGCTCGTATCAGTCATTCCTTAACCTCTTTTCTCTGTTCTGAGCTCAGGAACTGGAGTGCTCCTATTGAAATTCAGGTCAAATCATATCCCTCTGGTGCTCAAAGCTCTCTTATGCTTCCCACATCACTTGGAGAAGAAGACAAGTCCTCACAATGGCCTGCAGGACCCAACAACATCTGGCTCTGTTACCTCTCTGATCTCATCTCTCCCTACTCTTTCCCTTGCTGGCTTCATGCCCATCACTGGGCCTTTTTGCTCCTCTGTGAATAAGCCAGAAACACTCCAACCTGAGAGCCTTTACACTCGCTGCTGTCTCCCATGCTCTTCCCTGGGTATCCACACGACCCATTCAGCACCTCCTTCAGGTCTTTGCTCAAATGTCACCTCCTTGCACAGGTCTTCCTTGAGCATTCTCTCTAAAACTGTAGCCGTTACCCTCAGTTCAGTTCAGTCACTCAGTCGTGTCTGACTCTTTGTGACCCCATGAATCGCAGCACGCCAGGCCTCCCTGTCCATCACCAACTCCCGGAGTTCACTCAGACTCACGTCCATCGAGTCGGTGATGCCATCCAGCCATCTCATCCTCTGTCGTCCCCTTCTCCTGCCCCCAATCCCTCCCAGCATTAGAGTCTTTTCCAATGAGTCAACTCTTCGCATGAGTTGGCCAAAGTACTGGGGTTTCAGCTTTAGCATCGTTCCCTCCAAAGAAATCCCAGGACTGATCTCCTTCAGAATGGACTGGTTGGATCTCCTTGCAGTCCAAGGGACTCTCAAGAGTCTTCTCCAACACCACAGTTCAAAAGCATCAATTCTTCAGTGCTCAGCTTTCTTCACAGTCCAACTCTAACATCCATACGTGACCACTGGAAAAACCATAGCCTTGACTAGACGGACCTTTGTTGGCAAAGTAATATCTCTGCTTTTCAACATGCTATCTAGGTTGGTCATAACTTTTCTTCCAAGGAGTAAGCGTCTTTTAATTTCATGGTTGCAGTCACCATCTGCAGTGATTTTGGAGCCCAAAAATCCCGTTACCCTGGCACTCCCCATTCTCCTGGCTTTATGTTTCTCCATAGCACTTAGCACCTCCCAATAGACAAAGTCATCTACTTAATCAGTTATGTTCATGGCCTGTATCTTCCAACCAGAACACATGTTCTATAAAGGTAGGGATTTGTGTCTGATTTTTTTTTTTTTTTTTTTACCATTCTGTATACTCAGCATCTGGAATGTGATCAGCAAATATGGTCAATAAATATTTATTGAGTGATCAATTAAAAATTAGGATGTTTCACAACGATTTGGATTTCCATCATTTCTTTTTAAAAATGGGAAGTCCTCACCCCTGGGTCTGCATTTCAATCTGACCACCATTGGCTGCCACAGCCCTCTGGTTCCCTATTCTCTAGCCCAGACCTTTCCCCCCATGTATGCTTCCTGCACTGCCCCAGTAGGCCTTGAGTTTGGGATTCCTACTTCACAAAAGTGAGTAAAAACTATCTTGAGAAACTGCTCTGGCCAGGCAAACACTGCTCTTCAACTGAGGGGATCAGCCAAGGCAGCTGTGAAGCCTACTAAGGGATGATGGTGAGGTGTGCAGAGAAGTCTGGGTGCTCCCTCAGGTGTGCATTTGGGGGGTCCTGAAGGTCTGGGGCAAGCATGCTTTTCTTTCCTTCTTTCCTCTTCCCTGGAGCCTTGGTGTTTTCTATCAGATTCTCAAAGGACACTGTGACCTTCCAAGGCTACTAGCCTCTGCTGCCAGATTTCAGGGTGTTCTCATCATATTCCTGGGATGAGTTTATTTCCATTATCTTATGGATGGGGAAACTGAGGCCCAGAGAGTGCAAGATCGCACAGTTGTGGGGTAAACTACCATTAGTAGTTAGAAAGATCTCCTTTCTCATCCAATTCCTGAGTGAGGTCAGGGAGAGGCCCACTGGGTCATGCCACCCTCATCACCAAGCTCAGGCCCACTCACCCAGAGGGTCTCCATCCATGATGCTGTACTCCACCTGCCCATTGGGGCCTGAGTCCTGGTCATGGGCTAGGAAGGTCCACACTCTGGGTCCTGGCTGGCCCTCAGTGACATCAAATGGCCCCTCGTAGTCTCTGGGGAAGGTGGGCACGTTGTCGTTGATGTCATTCACGTTCACAAGCACCTGAGATGATGGGCAAGCTTAGTCAGGGCCAGACCCTAGCCAGCCCTGTTTATCTGTAAAGTGGACCTGAAAATTCTGCTTCCCAGGCTGATGTAAGGATCGTATTGGTTAATGGGTATGGGAGGGTCTTTGAAGCTATACATGTAGATAAATTATTGTTATTGTCAAAGTCTTTCTATGGGCAGAATAATATTATGAATAATAATGCTATGAACTTCTACTTATTGCTGTACTATTATCATTTTACCTGGTCTTATTTTCTCCTCCCATACTCTGAAACAGTGTATATTATCCCCCATTTACAGAGGAGGAAAGTGAAGCTCAGAGAGGTTGAGTGACTTGCCCAGAGTCACACAGGAGGTAGAAGACCAGGAACATGAACCCCTGTGGCTTGACCAGAGTCTGTGCTCTCCCCATGAAGGGGAGAAAGGTAGGCATAATCATCTGTCTCACAGCTGCAGACACACAGAGAGGTGCAGTCATCTCAAAGTCACAGTGCAAGTTTGGGTGAGTTGCAGAGGCCAGGACAGGGCTTGTGGATTGAGGCGTTTCTCCTGAATGCTCTTTCCCTACCCTGTTTGCCCACGGAGCTGTCCAGGCTGGGGCTGTGTGCCACCCACCCATCCACCCACCGTGGTGGTAGAAGTGAGGCGATGTGACAGGAGGGGGCACTGGTCCGTGGCAGTGATAATCAGGGTGTAGCGGCCATGGCTGATCTCATAGTCCAGTTCCTTGGCAGCACGGATGATGCCCTGTGGGACACGGAGAAGGACAACGGTTGGTCAAGGGGTCGCGGGTCTGGGGTGCCCTCTGGCCACCCTAGGAGCCTGGCTGTGACAAGGAGCCCCTGCTATCCCAGCCTTTTCATCCTCCCGCACACGCTGCCGTCCTGTTTTCCTCCTGGACTCCATCTTTGCTCTGCCCCCACCCCCACGATGTCGCTGAACTTCCCTCCAATCCCTTTAGCCAGCAGACCCTCTTCCTGGGCCCTTCCACCAGCTGCTGACCGTGTGTCTGTTGATACGAAAGGTGCTGATGATGTTGCCTGCCACGATGGCATAGGTAACTGTGCCATTGGGCCCTTCATCTAGATCCAGGGCCTGGATGGTGATGAGGCTGGTGTTGACTGTGTCCGGGCCCTCATCCAGGAAGATCTCGTAGTGGGGCTGCTGGAACACGGGGGCGTTATCGTTCTCATCCACGATGGTCACATACACGTGGGTGGTGGCCTGTGGAGAAGAGCGTGATTAGGTTCCTCGGTCAGCTGGCTGGGGGGTTTGAGGTGGAGCTAGCTGGACGTGTTCCTAGGCTGAACTTACTCAGTGTGATCCAACATGGTGAGGTAAAGAGAAGGAGAGTGAGTGAAGTCACAGGCTGATCGAGGAAATCACAGAGGCTCCACTGAGAGCCAAGCTAGGTAACTGCTTTGGTCCAAGATGGCGCTTGCACCACCACTCTATGTCCATGTCAGTGGCAGACATCACTAATCAACCATTGCACTGCTGAGGCCAGATGCAACCTCAGGATCCTTGTCTGATCTAGTGATTAACATTGGCACATGAGATGAACTCCAATAACTGCCTCCAGCCCAGAGCTTTGACTGGGCCAGGCCTTACTTACCCTGGACCTCCATGTAGATCATAAAAAGCAAGAATGTAACGTGTACAGTCCATGCATTTTAAACTTCACCCACTGTTCAGGTCAATGGAAGAAATGCCTATTTTCAGCACTTTTGAGAGGCAGGACCTTGAGTTTGGGGCAGTTCCATGGACAGAATTTGTCGAGTTGTGAAAAATAAAGCTAACAGCATATGACTTCAGTGCAAGAACAATTTCACACCATAATCTGCAGCGACTGGCCATTTTTGATGGATGTTTGGGCCAATCAGACCACAGGTAATACTTAGCCAATCAAAACTCAGCAAGCAGCACCCAAGAACCACTGAGATGTGGTTGACGTGGCACTTCACAAGCAGAAGCGATAAGTGGAAGAAAGAAATTAGCCACGTACTGGTATTCTCTGTCCCGTGGCTTCCCTCCTCCCTTTTCTGCTTCTCCACCTGGAGCATGTCCTCTGTGGACTGCCTTACCTGGGTTCCCTTGCCATTTGGCTTCCACATGGTTTGGCCCATGGGAGGTCCAGGCAGAAGATGGGGAGCGGGTGAGGGCGTTTCTACTCCCTTTTCTTCGCTGCAGTTCTGCCAGAGGCAGTGCTTCTGCTGGGTGGCCCCTCTTCCATGGCTCTGGCCCTCACTGGGCTCTGATTGCCTCATCCCCCTCTTGCTTTCTGCACCCATGGGTGGAAATGGCTTCCTGCAGTGTTTAGTGTATGGGTGCTTTACTGGCCCTCTGTAAACAGTCCCTCCATTAAGCTCTCTTCAGTTGGGCCCTTTCTGAGTGGGCCATCTGTTTCCTTCCAGTACCCTGACTCATACAAACTATAAGTAGTGACTAATATAAAATACAATAATAAAGTTATAACCACTTTCAAAACATCTGGGTAGAGCGAACGTGATCAGGCAATTGTCAAGGGCAGGGAGTGCAAAAAGCTGGACATAGACAACTCATGTGCACCTTTATTGGGGGTTGAGTTGGTTTTGGAATCACCTGTGGAAGGACAGACAGATGGACAGGAGACCTGCATCCAAGAAGACGTCACTGCCCCTGGGGAGGCAGGGACAGCTGCAGCTCTGGATCTTGGCAGGGGTTGGGTGAGGTGTGTTAGGTGGTTGCTAGAACTGTTTCCAAAGCAGGTAGTGTTGGAAACCTGGAGATGGGGCTCGGTGACCTTGGACGTCACAGAGATCCTTTCTGGACCATTTCTGTTAGTGAAGGACCCGACTTGTTCTTTAACATCCCTTCTGGTTCAGACATTCCAAGGAGCTGATCTGCCACCATCAGTCTGAACCCCTGCTCCATCAGAGAGATACTCTTTTGGGTCTTAGAGTCTCAACGACTCTTCATAAAAATTACAATCACACAGTGAAGGAAAATGCATTGTTTTTAAATTTCTCAGACTTTCCCACCAGCGTGGAGAGGAGACTTGCACTGAATTGGGGAACACCCCTGAAGCGTTTATCCCAAGAATGAAGTATCTTTGAAATCTCTCCTACTGAAAGCTCATGTAAGTTTCACACTTTTTTTCCCCAGAAGGTGTTTGTTAGTTTCCATTAAAAATGGTGGTGGAGCTCCTTCTGCCACAAGACATGCCAGCGCCACCCTACAGCCTCACCAAAAGGGTGGTGGTACTGACATTTCCCGTTTTCCCAGACTCCTGGAAGTGGGTCTAACCAGTGCAGGACTGAGAGTGAGCGGGGGTGCTCTCACAGAGCTCCTCCATGGCCCCCTTCTCTCTAAGACCAGGTCAGAGCTTGGAGGGGGAGGTGGGTCTGACTTCCCCTGGCCTCTAGTGTGAGGAGGAAGTTGGTGCCCCAGAGGCCCTCTCAGCCAAGTTCTTCTGCCCTGATACTGCAGAAACAGTGCCTGAGGTTTCTGGACCATGCCCACACCTTGGGCAATGCCTCTGTGTCTCACCCTGATGCAAACCTAGGAGGCTCACTGGGGTCGGGGGGAGTGTGGTGGAGAGAAAGCAAGTGGAGGGCAGGGGGACTGGGCCCAGCTCAGGTGTTCTCACCCTCTGGGTAAGGGCTTGGCAGAGCAGTTGCTCCCCACCCCCAATCCCAGCCTCCTCACACCCACCTTCTAGGCCCTGGGGCAGAGGGAGTCTGGTTTCAAGGGTGGTCAGAGCCAGGCTAAGCCAGGAAGGGAGGAGGGGAGGGAGAGCAGGTGCTCCAGGGTCTCACCCTACAGTGACCCCACCTCACTTCCACCGGACGATGGCCAGGCTGGGAAGGGCGCCTGGCACCCAGCTGGTTTCAGTTGGCTTTGTAACTTCCCTGGGTGGAAGAACTCACACTCTGACAGGAAGAAGAAGGCCCAGGCTGTCCCCTAAAGCAGGGTCACAAGATCAGGACGGTGACCAAGAACTTGGATTATGTCCTGGAAATGACTGGGACTCCCATCTCAGGGGGAGTCCCTGGCTTCAGGGAGACTAGGCCTATGCCAGTTCACATAGTAATAGCATGATGCCCACCCTTCCTCTGTTGCAGCTTTCCCTACCCTGGGAGTGAGGGCTGGAAGCATTCAGAGAATCTCTGACTTGGACCAGTCTGCCCATGGGATACCCAGAGTTCCTGGCTTTCCTTGAGTCTCACCATCCTGACCCACACGGACTCTGGCTGTACTTTGTCTTTCAGCCTGGGTGTTGCTTGTGAGGTCAAGACCCTTAGCGAGTCGGCAAAGCCTTTGGAAGCTTCACCTAGGCTGGGGTAAACAGAGTACAGTGCTGGGCTCTCCCTCTCCCCTGATCCCTGGCCCTTACCATTGTCACCTCCACTTCTATTTGGGAAATCACTACTCACTTATACATCAACTTATCCATTCAGAGAAGTGTGTATCAAACATCTCCCCTATGCCCAGTTTTGTGCCAGGGACTCGGAAACATCAGAGACAGACCCTGGTTTCCAAAGGCTCATAGTCTAGCCCAGGAGAGCAAATGAGCCTGGGGGGAAGACCAGATGTTTGGTAACACCAGGCTTGGTGTGGTAGACAAAGAGGGTATAGACTGTTTGGAGACCTTCAGGGGAGATTCAGGGTGCTTTGTAAAGGGAAAGAGCCTGAGTTGAGCCCTGAGCGATAAGAAGAACTTGGAAGAAAGGAGAGAGACATTGCCAGGAGTACCAGTACTGGGTGTGGTGCAAGAGCAGAGGGCTAGAGGTGGGCATGTGTGAGAGCGTCCTGCAGACATCTGAGGTACAGGGAGTAAGAGAGGCTGCAAGGTGGGAGGTGATGCTGGGGCCTGGGCCAGGGGAGTGCTGGTGATTTTCTATGGGACACACTACCCAGTGTTGTGTGCACACACACACACACCCCACACGTGTCCCAGTGTAGGGGTGTGCCAAGCCTGCACCTGTGTGCATGGGTACATGTGCACAAGAGTGTTGCAGGCTCTGGAATCTACAGTCACGCCTGCTCCGACTCACCCAGCTCTTTACAAAAGTTAGATTCCATCCATCCATTCCGCTACTAGGAGTGCCTGCTACATATCAGGACCTGGGCTGGGTTGGAGAGTGATCGGTACAAGCCCCTGCTGGTGGGTAAGGGCTGATACAATCTATGATGATGCTAAGTTAGACGTAGATGTACTTCTCAGGCTTTGCACCAATACTAATCCTCTGCAAACAGGAATAGAGGAGAGAAGAAAAGGCTTGAAACTAGCAATCAAGCTGCTCTGCTGACTCTGGGATACTGCCTGGCTCCCCCATCTTACAGGGCCAGGCCGTGCGGGACAGTGGGAAGTCCCTCCCGTGGAGCCTCGGAGAGGCAGTACCCTCCATGGCCGCCCGGGGGTGCTGTGGGGCCCCCGGAGCGGGCGGCCGTCTGCGCTCACTTGCTCGACACTCACTCGCCCGGAGGTTTCCCCGCCGGCCGCGTCCCGTCCGCTCGCTGCGAACCAGGAGTACCCTCTGCGTGCCCCTGGGCTCCGCTCTGGCCCGCTGCGCCAGACGCAGCTCTGCCCGACGGCGACATGGGTTTTCCCCCAGTCCCGGAGGCTGGCAGCCGGCGCTGGAGGCCTGTGCTCCTCGCCTTCTTCCTGGCTGCCTCCCGAGGTAAGGTTGGCGAGCCTGGGTGCGGGGGAGGAGCACCGGGAGAACACAGCAGGCAGGGTAGGGATCACAGGTCAGACAGGGGTGCCCTGGGAGCCCCCTTCAGCCCCCTGTGACCCACCCCACCCCCCACGGCAGAGAGGCTGCTAGGACTACTTGGCAGCGGGCAGCAGCTCTCTGCCAAGTGCCCTGGCTGGGTGATGGGCACATCTGTTTGCTGACAGCTGCCTAAGCGGCTGCCTGTCCAAGCCTTCCCAGCCCAGAGAGCCCAGGGCACGAGCACCTTCTGCCGAACAGGAGGTGGACCCGGTGGAGACAACCCAGTGTGTTCTAGTGAATGCCCCTGGCATTTGACACCTGTGGCATCTGCCTGCCCCGCCTTAGGGCTCCAGGATCTCACACGGTAGGGGAGTTGTATACTCACAGCCACTGTCCTATACGCTGGTGACACTCACGGTTGAGCCTTGGTGGGCACTGGTCAGTGTGGCCACTGGTCTACTGCTGGACATGCACACCCCTCTGAGGGTCTGAGTGCTGAGTGGTTAGCCGATTCCTGGCATTCTAGCAAAGCTGCCCCCGGGGGCACTGATGTAGGGCATGTGCTGGGGAGAACATGGGGGCATTTCCCAGCTCAGTTATGAGCCCCTTCTAGGTCCTTGGATAACTTATAGCATCTTTCGGGCCTCAGTTTCCTTAGCTCAAACACAGAAGCCATACACGGGGAGGTGTCACTTTCCTCTTCCAAAGTCCAGACTTTCACAGGTCTAAGTGGTATCCTGGTCAGGACACAGGGGCTCCTTGAGTTGGGGGGGCAAAGGAGGTCCTGGCACCCATAGTCTGGCCGACAGTTCTTGTCTGTCTAGGATTGGAGAAGTTGGATCATAAGGGAGGAGGGGACCAGCAGGCAGCCTATGGAACTCAACTTTTAAACTTTTTCCCTGGGAAGGAGGAGGGAAAGTGTGAGTCATGCAGGGAGTCAGAGGGAGGCAGAAGGGAGCTGAGGAGCTTGGCACGGGACCCAGTGGGCGAGTCGGAAGAAGAGGAGGGAGCGGACGACAGGGTAAGAGCAAGAGGAGGAGCCTGAGAGAACCTGGAAAATACCTCAGAAACTGAGGGCAGGCAGGCTCATGTCATCTCAGCACTGGAAGGCTGGCCTGGCCTCTTATGAGGAGGAGGGAGCCCACACCCCGCAGACATGGCTCCCTAAGCCCTGGACTGGGTGCTCCCCAGGAAGAGTCAAAGCGGGCGGGGGAGCAGTCTCAGCACCAAGGCCATGGCTCGTGGCAGACATGGTTTCCCAGAGGAGCAGGGGATGGTGGCAGGCAGGAAGGCCAGCAGCCCACTGGCTACAGAGCCCTGCCCTGTCCCAGCCTCTCCAAGTGACCCTGAGAGGCCCTTCAGTTCTCTTACCCCTACCCTGGGTCCTCCTTTGGCTGGGCTGCTCTCTGCTCAGCAGCCCCAGTTTGGGAAACTGAGTTCCAGAGGATGAGGGCGCAGGGCACTGGCTCGCAGAGCAGCCAGCAGCACGGAGGCTCGGAGCCCCTCGCTTTGTGTTGTCTACACAGCCCGGAGACCTCCCAGAGAGAGCTTGGTACTCCATCTCTTCATGGGCCCAGCTCAGGGGGATAATTAGGGTTTGAAGCAGTTTTCCACTGAAAGGAGTCACGAGAATTCTCTTAGATTTGAACTAGTCTGGGACTCAGTATTCCTAACTGTAATATGGGTGTGCTAATGAGTATTCATGCTGTTACCTAGTAGAGTGTGCAACAAGGGGGCTAAGAGATGGGCAGGCCTAATTGCAGGGATGCTCCAGAGGGTCTGTGAACTGAAAAGACCTGCTTGCCAGCCCGCTAGGTCCCTGTCCTAGGCAGGATTGATGCTTACCAGCCTGCTGAGGTGCCGGGTTGCCCTGGGCAGGACGGATGCTTTGGGAAGGTGAGACGGGGTGGCTGGTGCAGACCTGCTCTCTAGCTCCTGGGGCCGGGCCAGCACCATGGAAAATGGTGGTGGTGCGCCTGATGCTTAGGGGCCCAGGAAAAGTGGCAGATACCCCTTTCCTGGACCTGACTCAGGGTGAGATGGGTGGCGGGAGGTACCTAGGAGGCCAGGACCCAGAAGACCCCAAGGATGGCAGAGGCTCTTCTTCCTCTTTGGTATCCCTAGGGCCTATGGAAGTTATTGACCTTGCCATGACCTCACAGGCTGACCCAGGAGTCTCCAACTCTGGGACTAGTCCATGGAGGTGCAATGGGGAGGGAGGAGCCCATCCTTCCCTGTATGGTAAGCAGTGTTGCAGGCCCTTGTTGAGTAACCCAATGGTGCAAGCCTCTGACATAGCAAAGACTAGTCTTAGGAAATCCACAATCCTCTGCCCAGAAGCCCTGGGGTGGAGAGAAGCAGCCTTGAGGCCATGGAAGGGGTCCCCAGCTATATTGGGGAGCCCCTGACTGGGCTGGTTGCTCTCTTTTTCTCCCAAAGGTTCCCTGCTTGGGTCTGACCTCCAGGGACAGCGTGGCCCCAGTGGGAGGTACACTGCTGAGGGGTGACCTCCCTATATGCAACACACACAGGGGGTCTTAGGGCCAAGCAGACTGAGGGAAAGAAGAGAGGCAGGAAAGGGTCCTCAGTGCCCATCGGGTATACTGGCGGTGACCCCTCAACCAGAACCACTGACCAAGTCCCAAAGACTGAGTTTGAGGCTCCAGGTTTTAAGCCAGCTGTTCATCCAGGAGCAGTCTGGCCTCACCAGGGGAAGGGGACCAGGAAGCACCAGCACAGTTTCTGATAGAGCCTGGGGACCCCTCAGTAGCAGTGCTGGCACATGCAAGGCCTTCCTGATACCACTGTGTGAGAATGGCGAAGCCAGGGACTTGGAATCGTGTGCCCTGCCTGCCAGGGTTTCTTGTACAACCCGTTACTTAACAGTCCAGCTCGGGGAGGCAATGAGCCCTCCATTCACCTCTCAAGATGGCCCTGTACTGCTCTGTGATTGTGTGCTTGCTCAGCATGCCTGAACAGGTTCTATCATCTCTCCAAGAGGCACGATGACAGTGCCTCCCCCAGAGGCTGTGGCGAAGGGTACACACACAATATAGCACCTGGCACCTGCTTCTGGCTGTGTGGTATGATTCTGTCTCCTGGCTTCTGACGGCCGCATGCCACTGGCTTACTGTCTTAGCTCCTTGCTGCCTTAGCTCTTAGCTAAGCTCCTTAGCGTTCTTACTGTCCAACAGAGTGCCCAGAGCACGGGAAGGCACTGACTGGCTTCCTTGGGGCAGGGCTGTCTAGAATCCTGGAGGTCTGGGGTGCTGAGCCCAGCCTTTTGTGCCACCTCTATGCACTTTGAGTCTGAAATGCCCATGCAGGTGCCTGTAGAGGCTCCTCTTAAGGTTCCCTGGAGATGGGGACTCTGCAATTTCAAGGCAAGCCAGGGTTTGCTTGTCTTCTTAGGGTCTTGTAACTGAGCTTAATATTCAGCCTATTTTACTTTGGCTGACCACCCCCAGGGAGAAAAACAATGGACACCTTTGTGCACACCAATAATTCAGTAATGAAGCTGCTTTGCTCCTTGGCAAGCCAGCCTAGTCTCTTAACTCTTCTACATAGGATCTTACTTCTCATGGGGACCAGGGGGTCAAGTCCTGCCTCTGCTGTTCATTTACTATGAGACCACAAACACACACTCCCTCTTTATGTGAGCCCTGAGTAGGCTGGGTAACAGGGTCTCAGCAAAGCTGAAGACATGCTTCGGAAGGGTAATTCCATGATGGTGTTTCCTGACCTTCAGTCCATTTCTTCACCACCTTGGGGATTTCTACAGTGTCTGCCTATTACCATATGTACTTTAAAGAATCTACTCATTTCTTTTACTTAGGTAAATAGATTTTAAAAGGAAACTGTATATCACTTGCCATAAATGGAAAGCCAGTGTCACTTGCCATAAATAGAACAAAATCATAAAAGTGCATAATAGGAAAACCAAATATGGTAAATTCTGATTGGAAACTATAGCCTGGAGAAGGCTCCAAGCCTGCTGTATCTTGCAAGGAAAAAAAGACGACAAGCTTAGCATATAATAGAGACGTTTTGAAGATACACTGGCATCAAACTAGGACTTTCTCTTTGATGTAATCAGGACTGAAAGAGAATTGAAAAGGGAATAGCCTTCTCTCTATGTGATTCAATGTTATTTAATGCCATCAAACTGAAAGTAAAACTCCTTATGCTGATGCCGTCAGCTCCTCTCCACTGCAAAAGAAAACTCACCACTGTGCAGAGTGGCAGCTGGTGGTAGGGGGCAATTTAGCTCTCCTGGAAGAAGGGAGGGAGGGCAGTTTCCCATCCTAAGAGGCCAGGATAGGGTCAGCAGGCCTATCTGGGCTTCTTCCAGACCCCAATTCTATTGCCTTCTCCAAATAAATACAGTGGCTCTAGCTGGGTCCTCTCCTCATGCTGGGACCAGCTGGTTGTCCCAACAACCAGTGGGGAAGAGTGGGAGAGGGAGCTGGCAGCCCCATTGGCCAGGTCACACTGCACATCTGTAGGAAGGAGGTGGGGACCGTGGTTAATCCTTGACTATTTCTACACTGCAGACCTCAGGAGCCAGATGACCTGGGCTCAAATCCTGGCACCACCAAGTACTATTTGTGAAACTCTGTACAAGTTACTTAGCCTCTCTGTGCTTCAGTTTCCTCGTCAGTAAAGTGGAGATGGTCACAGTCCTACCTCACAGGGAGCGGGGCTTCAATAAGTGAATCAATGTAGAAGTGATCAGAATGATGCCTGGCACAGAGTAAGCGCCTGCTGCTGCCATGGCCCCCAAGCCTCCTGCACTGAGGGGCGGGCACAAAGAGATACGAACATGAACCTCAGGACGTCCTCAAAGCACAGGATCTTGAGGGGAGCTGGCTGGAGCTGGCAATCTGGGCTACACAGAGCCGTCCTCAGGGAAGGCCTGGGAGAGCTGAGGAAGGAGCCATCCAGAGGAGTGGTCACTGGCGCAGCTCTGGCCAGCCCCAGGCTCTCCCTGGGGAGGTGTGCTGGCCAGCAGCCTCCAGCCCCAGAGGCAGCGATGCTTTCGCAAGGTGCTGGAAGTGCCACTTCCTCCCATAGAGCCTGGCTTCCCCTTCCTAGACTCCTTGGTCTGATGTGAATGGACATTTCCTGCAGGAGGAGGTATCAATAAACACATCTGAGATGCCCTTTGTCCTCACCAGCTACAGGGGCCCACGGGCGGACCTGCCAGCTTTGGGCCCTCAGCCCCTTGCCCTGGAGCTACTTCCTGAGCTTAGCTCTGGAATCAGGACCAGTCCTGATTGGTCCTTACCTCTGTTGCCCTCTGTGCTCGGCATCTTGATAAAGACAGAGCCTGGCCTTTTCTTACACCACCATGGACTGCGCTGGCAGGGTCCATTTGGGGTCCGCTGTGAGGGCGAGGGCCTGGCCTTTTGCATCTAGCACAGGGCCAGCTAGCAGGCCATGAGTAACTGTTTACTTATAGCCTTTAGCAGCTAGACAGAGTCTAACTGTTTGGGTGGGGCCTTCTAGGCCTAATTGAACCAGGGACCCACCTCCAAAGGCTGGGGTGTTGCCTTGGTGACTGTGGGCTAAGTTCATGCCTGGTCAGGGAAAATACACAGGCCTGTTTACATGCCCTCCCGGCCACCCCCACAGCCATCCCACGCACACCCACAGGGTTTCACGAGGTGCCTGCTTGCTGGGGACAGGGGTCACAAAAACTGGCATCTTGAGATGAAGCCAAACAAGAACTTTCTCTTACACTAGAACAGAAGCTTTTACAAGAGGCTCAGCCCCTCTGTGGCTGAGGGTCCCATTGCTAGAAAGTGGCAGAAGCAGGACTGAATTCTGAGTGGAAGTTCCTTAAGGAACTCTGCACCCCCATGGCCTCTCTGTATTGGGCCTGGCTCAAGTTTGGACCTTAGTAAATATTTGTGGAATGAAAGAATGATGTTTTTGCTTTGGGTCTGAGGCAGAGCAAGGATAATTGCGTGGAGAGCGCAGAAGTCAACTGGAGGTCAGTTCACTCTGAGTAGCTAAGAGGATGAAGTGTTAGCCCCACCCGCTGGAGGGGTGGAGGGCTCTTCCTGTCTGCAGTGTTGGCTTGTCCAAGGTGTGGGCCTCTGTTCAGCCACACAGGGCTGTGTGGCCTTGGGCAAATCGCTTCACCTCCCTAGTTCTATTTCTTCTTCTTTAAAATGGGGATAATAAGAGCTACATCAGAGGTTATGAGAATTAAATGAGTGCCAAGTGCTCAGCAAGTCCTAACATGTAAGAAGTGCTCATAAATGCCTGTGATCATCTTCGTATTGTTGCCCATTCTTGTCACCCTTCTCTGCCCTGAAGAAAGACAGCCTTTCTCACCTGCCACAGGGTTTCAGAATTGGAAGGTGGCTAGGAATGTGGGGGAATCTCTCAAGATAGGATAAAGAAAGGGAGGCCCAGAGAAGGATGGGACCTGCCCAAGGTACACAGTAAGGGCATGGCTAAGTGGGGATTGGGGCCCAGGGATCTGCCCACCCAGGCTAGTGTTTTAACCCTAGACCTAGAATTACCCCAGGCTCACAACATTCTTCCTACAGGTGCTTCTGCAAACTCACCCAGCAGCAGGGTGGGGGTGGGGAGCCGGGGCTGGGCCCTAAAAACAGCACAGTGATGGATGGTTCCCACACAGGCACAGGCTCAGCCTAGGGCCTGGGGCCTTTTCCTGTTCCACATGCTCTCGGCCATCCTGGAGCCAGGGGCCTTCCTCCCCGGTCTCCGACAATGCCCCAGGTGTCCAAAAGGATCTGCTCCTTACAATAAGCAACATCCTCTGACCAAATAATTATAATTCCAGCTGGGCTATTTATAGCCCCTGATAACACACATGTATATGTGCAGTCGTGGAAGGCATGGGGCACGTGTGTAGTTTTCCCTAACAGCGTGCCCTTGAGAGTCCACCTAAGGACAGGCTGCCCCTGGCCTTATCCTGGTTGGAGTCTCAGACACAACAAACAAGATGTTTTCTCTCCCCCAGGACAAGTCCTGTGGACATCTGGCCCACCCCATCCAGTCCGTTTGCTGGAACTGAATACTCTCTCCCACACCCAAACCTAAAGCCCAGTGTAGCTTCTCCTTTTTCTAAAAGGGGAAGAGGGCCTTCTGGGGTGCTTGGGGTGTCAGGAATTGGGCAATGACCCTCCCCAGCTCTGTCTCTGAACCCCACTTCTGTGTTCCCCTGTGAATCTGCAAAGAAACTGCCTCTTGGGCTGAAAAGCCCGTCCCCACTGCTTTCCTGGGGAATTCTGTCCCTAACACCACTGCTTGGACCAGGGAGGCCCTGGGCTGGTGCCCCATTGGAGGCCCTGCTGCTTGCTCCCACCCTGCCCCATCACCCTGTGCTCACAGACACCTATCCTGCCCACAAGCTAGCCTCATCTTGCCTACATATTCGCCCCACCCCATCCACACCTCTGTCCACTTGACAGTCCCCACCCTGCTCGGCTCCGTGCTCCACTTCTTGCTTCTGCCTCCACTCACCCAGACCTGCGGCCCTGGCCTCCACTGAGCCAGCCTTCCCCTAGCCCCCAGGGTGTGCAAGCTCCTGCCAGTACTGCTGGATCTGGATTCGGCTCACACCCTTGGGGGTAGTTCTGGGGCTAAAGATAATGTTGGGGAAAGGGAAATGGGGTATCAGTCGGGAGAAGTGCTGGTGGGAGCTGTCACATGGCTGGCTGGGGAAAAGCGGGAGCACAGGGCAGAGCTAATCCAGGTCCACTCTTTGGGTGGGTTTTTATTCTTCCTCAGAGGGCCCTTCCTGTGACTACTTCCCACTTTCATTTATTGGCACAGCCATAATTCAGTAGCTCGGTTTCCACTGGGGGCCTTGGGTAGATCACTTTCTCTCTGAGCCTGACTGTTATATCTGTAGGACAGTGGGCTTGGGGAGTGGAATGCCTCCCTGGTTAGAAACCAAGGAGCCCACTCACGGACCAGAAACTCAAATGTCCGTGGGACACTAATGGCAAGAAAGTGAAGCAGACTAGAGGGAAACATTAGGGAGAGGTGGGTACTGCGGCCAGCTAGAGCACCAGGGCCCCATGGGAAGAGGAGGCTGCGGCTCAGTTCCAGTTGACAAGTGCCTCACAGGAGAGCTGTGTGTGCTTGCGCTCAGCTGTGTCCAGCTCTTTGCGACCCCCATGGACTGTAGCCCACTATGCTCCTCTGTTTGTGGAATTTTCCAGGCAAGAGTACTGAAGCGGGTTGCCATTTCCTCCTCCAGGGGATCTTCCTGATCCAGGGATCAAGCCCAGGTCTCTTGTGTCTGCTGCATTAGCAGACAGATTCTTTACCACTAGTACCATCTGGAAAGCTGGGTTTAGTGTTAATGTTCTGATTTTCAAAGAGAAGCTGGAAGTCAGAATTTTCGTATCAAATTCTCGGTCTTTAAATTTTGGCAATCTCAAAAAAAAATGTAAAATACTTTGAGGTTCAAGTAAAATATATTTGAAGGCTGAATATGGCCTGTGGGCTGCCAAATTCTGAATTTTTTTCTTTTAGTACAGTGTCTAAGTGCTTGAGTTTAATTCTGACTCTGGTATTTTCTCTGTGAACCTCAGTGAGTTACGTAACATCTCTGTGCCTCAGGTTCCTCATTGGTGAGACAGGAATAAAAATAACACCTGCCTTAGTGGGTTGTTGGCCATGCCCATCCTATATTATTCTTCTAGTCCTAACTAGATCCTTCTTTACCTGAAGCCCCCATGCTTCAGGTTCTGAGTTTATACCCTCCAGAACTTCAGGCAAACCACTTTCCCTTTCTTGACATCTATATTTCTCCCTGAAAAGGAGATGAGCATCTTGACTAAAGTTCTGAAGTCTTTGCTCACCTTGGCAATGACTTTCCAAAAATCTGAGAATCCTAGACATGGCTCCCTCTCACATGCAGGTGCCAGGAGTGGGAAGCTCTGGTGCGTATCTGTCCTTTTTACCCTCTGGGGCTTAAAACTCCACCCTTGCAGACATATTCTTTGGGGGAAATGTCTTTCTGCCTCCTCACACTCTGCTTTAAATATGTAAGCATGCCAAGATTGGGCCACAGCTGTTATCAGTCATTCACACTTTGGTGAGAAAGGATTCAAAGCAGGCTTCTCTGTTCTATTTTCACTCCTAAGAAATGTCTTTTGAATTGCAGAAATGACTTAGAGACCCATCTAGCTCCCAGGTATCAAGCCCCAACTTTCAGAGCATTTCACGTAAATTATCTGTAGTTTTGCCTCAACTCTGGCAGGGAGCTGTTCCACTTCTGTGTTTTACAGCGAGGCATCTGAGGCTCAGAGTCTGTGTAACTCCCAGCTATTGGACTCCTTTGCAGGCTGAGCCAATTCCAAAGCTACAGCAGCTGCCTTTCTCCTGACTGGGCCAGGCTTTCAGCTCCTCTGGGGAGGGGTAAGGAGATAGGCTGTAAAACAGGGAAAGGGTGTCTGGAAAGAAGTGGCATTATTATCTTGGGTTTAGGCAATGACAATGGAAGGGGCATATCCATTTGGATCTTGTACATATTTCCAAACCCTCCTTCCCTGTTGGCCCACAACAACCCCTGAGATGCCAAATAAAATGAAAACATCGCTAATGTCTAGTAACTATAGCTATAGCTCCGATGTCTGCAGAGGGCATGAGAGCTCACATAGCGTGTTCTCCACTTTCCCTCATTCTGTCCTCTCACAACCCCATTGTAGCTAATATTTTCCTCACTGCACACATGAGGAAACTGAGGTTCATAGCTAGACAGAATTTTCTGTTAAAGGGCCAGTGCTTTGGGGGGTCAACATGGTTACATGCTGGGAGACGGGGGTAGCGTAAAGAGGACCAGGGGATGGCTTTATTTGCTTATTGAAGCAAAATGAACGAGAAAATGTATGTAAGAAGACCAGGTGGCAGGCAGGCGCCTGGATGAGATCACCTTTTCTTCACACCTGTCCTTGTCCCTGAGACACCTTGGGTATTCCTGCTTTCCTGCCTCCCAAGTGCTGGGCTCCAGTCTGTCCAACCCCAAAGACTCTCCTTCCTTTAAGTAGTCTCCTGACTATCCCCAGGAAGGTCACGTCCTCTTTCCTTCAAGTGCCCTGAAGGTTGGTGCGGCTTTGCCCTTTGTCCTGTGGGGTTACTTTTTCAGGATGTAGGACTTGTCTACCCAGCTAGGCCATAAGCTCCCAAGGGAGGCTCTGTCTTCAGCATCCAGGTGAGACAGAGCCCCTGGCACAGGCCTCACATGGGCAGATGCTGCCTTAGTGCTCACTGATGAGGGGGGTGTGGGGCAGGCTGGCCTCAGGAGTGGCAATAGATGCCAATGGCCCCCAGAGGGGTGGTCCAGGGCAAAGGGCTGCTGTTCCCAAACTGCCTTCTGCTTCTCCCACCTGACATGTTGAGCACGGGAACTGCAAGTGCCAGGGGCCAGGTCTGGGCAGAGCCACGGTGCCTGCAGTGAGGGGACAGGAGCTGGGGTCAGCGCACATGTCCCTGGGAGAGGGACATTGTGGGCCTGGCCCACCCTGCTGCCTGCCTGGTGTCTCGCCTATGCCTCCTCCAGCTTTACCTGGGGAGGCTCCTGTGACTCCTCCCACACAGCCTGGAGGGAGCCGGGTTCACGAGCAAAAGAAGAAGCTGAGGCTTGCGGAGGTCAGCTGACTGGCCCTGAGCTTGCGGCTGGGGAACCCATACCTTTGAAGCCCCAGGCCGAGGTTCTTCCCTACTCGGGTGGGTACTGGGAGTGTTGCCGGCTCAGGTGGGTGACGGGCTCTCGTCTCTCTGAGCAGGCCTGGTGACAGCGTTCAAGATCGCCACGCCCTATTCCCTGTACGTGTGTCCCGAGGGGCAGAACGTCACCCTCACCTGCAGGCTCTTGGGCCCCCTGGCCAAAGGGCACGACGTGACCTTCTACAAGACCTGGTACCGCAGCTCGCGGGGCGAGGTGCAGGTCTGCTCAGAGCGCCGGCCCATCCGCAACCTCACGTTCCAGGACCTCCACCTGCACCACAGTAGCCACCAGGCCAACAGCAGCCAGGACCTGGCCCAGCGCTACGGGCTGGAGTCAGCCTCCGACCACCATGGCAACTTCACCATCACCATGCGCAACCTGACGCTGCTGGACGGCGGCCTCTACTGCTGCCTGGTGGTGGAGATCAAGCACCACCACTCGGAGCAGCGGCTCTTTGGAGCCATGGAGCTGCAGGTGCAGAGAGGTGAGCCCCTCCTCTGTGGGGTGGCCGGGGGCGGCTGTCACTGTGGGGATGGTGTCTGAGCTTGTCTGGGAGGATGAGCAGAGGACCGAGTGATCACTGGGGGGTGGCGCTGTGTGCCTGGTGGTGTGACACTGTGCTGGGGGGTGTCTGATTCTGTATGGGTGGTGCTGGTATTCCAGGGGTGGTGGATGGGGTGTGAGGATGTGGAGCTATGAACACCTCTTTCTGGGTCGCTGGGTGTGATGGAAAGGAAGGGCATACAGGGCTCTGTTTAAGACAGTGGGGTTTTTTTAATGGGAGAGAGTATAGGAACTAGTGGAGAAGGAAATGGGAACCCACTGCAGTGTTCTTGCCTGGGAGATCCTATGGACAGAGGAGCCTGGCGGGCTACAGTCCATGGGGTCACAAAGAGTAGGACATGACTGAGTGACTAAGCATATGAACTTGGGCTGGGAGTGTGTCTGCTCACAACAGTTCCAGGGCTGTGATATATGACCTGCTATGTGAGTCAGGAGTGAGTGTGTGTGTGTGTGTGTGTGTGTGTGTGTGTGTGTAGGTGAGAAGACAAGGGGCAGTAGACTAGACAGAGGTGTGGGTGTGGGCAGGTAGCCACACACCCATGGGGCTGTCATGGCGATGGGCAGGGCTTACCTGGCTGTACAGTGAAAATATGCCTCTGTGTGTGTGTGTGTATGTGTATGTGTGTGTGTGTGTGCAGCTGGGCCAGCATTGCCAAGGGGACACAAACAAAGGTATCTGTGACAGGAGCAGGGCATACCAGCCTGGACAAGTCTTCCTGGCCGCCAGGGTCTGACGCCCACTTAATGACCCTTCTCTCTGCTCCCACAGGCGAAGAAACACTATCCAAGTGCATCGCGTACCCACCCTCCTCCAACGAGAGTGAAAGTAAGGAACCACCTCTTGGCTCCTCTGGAGTCTCTGTTCTTCTCTGTCCTTACCCTGGACCCGGACCTCATTCTGAACTCTGACCTCATCACCCCAAGCCCACGGAACCCCATTCCTCCTCTGTTGCTGCCACCCCTCCCTTTTGCTTCCTCCTTCACCTGAGCCATTGGGCTGCAGCCCCCAGAAGCCCACGCCCCTTCTAAGGCCTGAAGTTTGAGGAAGCTGGCTTCTGAGTCCTACCCCCGATTCTTGGGTGAGGCTGTGCCCTGGCAGTGACCTTGGGCCAAGTGCCCCCATGATAGATACTGGGTGCCACAGGCTGCCGAGCTTGTTTTCAGTGGGGCCCACTCCTCTGCCACATGGGAAGGAGGGCGGTGTGTGTGGGGGTCCTCCTGGCTTGGACTCAACCTTGTCCCAAGTGTGTGGAGAGGGCGGAGGGAAAGGCTGAGGCAGGGGAACAGAACGGCCTTTCCTGAAGCTCCTACTGTATCTCAGGCAGCGTGCTAAGTCCTTCTAAGTATTGGTATCTCAATGGCTTCTTACGAGAACCCCGTGAAGTGGTGTCACCAACCTCACGGCACACTCATGGAAAGAGGCCCAGAGAGGTGACGTTACTGGCCTCAATTCACACATCCGACGAGGGAAGTGCAGCCGGCACTGTGCTCACCTTACCTGCTGGAGGTGAGGTGCACACAGCTGGGGAAGGAGATTGGATGCACAGGGCGGTGGGCGGCAGTCAGCCCCCTGGTGTTTGCCCAGAGGTGCCCATGGAGGGCAGGGGCATTGCTCTGAGGGATGCCTGGGCACTAGCAGCCCAGGTGAGAATACCCAGCAGCTTGGAGACAGCAAAGCGGAGATGTCTTAGGGGTGCACTCTCTTCTGACAGGAGGGTTTCTTGGCTTCCTCAGCCTTCTCTCCATTAGTATTTATTTGGCATCCAGTCCGGACCAGCTCCTGCCTAGGTCCTGGAGACACGAAAGTGCAGGCCTTCTCCCCGCCCTCCAGGAGGACATCCATCACAGCTGAAGCCAGGAAGCTCAGCCACAGCCAACCCCCCACTCAAAGGCCATGGTGACTTTCTATTCAAACTACTCTTTTTTTTTTTTTTTTTTTGAAACAACAAACAGACTAGCCAGGAATAAAATTAGAACACACTTTTGGTCTGAGCCAGACCCACATGGAACTAAGAAACTAAGAACAAGCCTCTTCGCCTGCACACCACAGAGCTCATGTGTGGCCTCGCACCAAGCTGCTGCCTTCCTCACTTCCTCCACTGGTGGCTCCCTGGGGAGGGTGGAGAGCCCCCCCCCCCCCACACCCACCCTCGGCAGCCCCTTCCTGCCCATGCAGCAGCCTCATGACTATGTGTGCACACACGTGCTGTGCACAGGACAGGGTAAGCCTCACCTGGTGGGTCCCTGAGTGTTCACTTCCCCATCACCCCTTCCACTATAAGCAACTCCCCAGTCCCACTTCTGCCTCCAGGGGCTCCTGCAGAACAACTCTGCCACTGCTCCCATTTCACAGATGGAGAAACTGAGGTTCAGATGGATGCAGTGAGTGGTTCTTAGTCTCCCAGAGCCAAGAGGAGAAGCCAGAGCAAGCTGGTTCTCAGTGTGCAAACTGTGCCTGAGTACTGGGGCCCTCCCCTCTGAAAGTCATTCATTTTCAGAAAAGCACTCATTTTCTGAAAGTCAGCTGTCTTGGAGACAGCGACAAGAGATGCCAGAGGGGACGGTGTCAGAGAAACCAGGTGTGAAATGGAGAGGGAGTGGCGGTCGGGGTCATTTTTCTTGCTCTAGACTCGAGAGCAGCAGCTGCTGGGCTTAAGGGGACAGAAGTCACCTGGGAAGCTCCAGGAGTCTGATAAGAGCCCAGAGGTGAGGCAGAACTTGACTGCAAAGAGTAGGTCAGGCTTCCTTTGCTGGGCACCTCGGCTCTCAGGTTTTGACATATTCCTTCCTCTCCAAGTCACGGGATGTGCAGCCTCACTCTGCTCCCTGCTTTCCTGAACTACTGTCTGCAGGGAATTCACTTCTTAATGGCCACAGGCACATGTTCGCTTTTGTCCCAGTTGTCAAGGGCAGGGGTGAAGTGTCAATCTGAAAGCTTCTTAAAGGCTGGAGTCCCCTTTCCGAGTCTGGGTTCTGGAGGTCTGGAGACGACAGCTGTGAGGAGTCTTGGCACTAAGGTGGAAGTGGTCTCAGATGAAAAGAAACCCACTATACTCTGGGATGGGTGTGGGTGCTCTGACAGTGCTTCTGTTCTCTGGGTACCGTGTGTCCACTGAGCAGCGGGAGCACGCGTGTCCCTTTCCATCTCACAGGGAGGCAGCCCATGTTATCAAAGGTGCTGAGTCAGGGGTCCAAGACCGAATGCTCACAGGGCTAGGGAGCTGGTGGGGAGGGCAGTACGGAGCAGCAGAGACTGGTGAAAACCCAGCTGCCAGTTTGTACATGCAGTTCCAACTGTCACACGCCAGGAGAGGGGCCCAGGGTTGCCAGAGTCACTAAATTTTCAAGCAAAGTCAGAAGTCCAGATTTTACTTGAGCTCTCAATCTTAAACTGTTGGCAACTAATAAAAGAAAAAAAAGCTAAGTACTGCTGCTGCTAAGTCACTTCAGTCGTGTCCGACTCTGTGCGACCCCACAGACGGCAGCCCATCAGGCTCCCCCGTCCCTGGGATTCTCCAGGCAAGAACACTGGTGTGGGTTGCCATTTCCTTCTCCAATGCATGAAAGTGAAAAGTGAAAGTGAAGTCGCTCAGTCGTATCCGCAGCCTACCAGGCTCCTCCGTCCATAGGCTTTTCCAGGCAAGAGTACTGGAGTGGGGTGCCATTGCCTTCTCCGAAGCTAAGTAGTAAGCTGGCCATATTTGCAACTTGAGTCTATTCTAATGAAAGGCAGTGTGGTGAAGTGGTTAAGAGCACAGATCCTGAAATCAGTCAAGTTGCTGAACCTCCCTGTGCCTTGGTTTTTTCATCTGTAAAATGGAGATCATGGTTATATGTATACTTTTAAGGTTGTTCTGAGGCTAAAATGAGGTACTCTGTGTAAAGAAAGCACTAAGAACCGTGCCTGGCACAGAGTAAGTGCTGTGTATGTGTTGGCTATTATTACTTCTAATGTGCAGTTCTAGGCCTGGCTTCCCAAATCATCTCATCCATTCCCCGGTACCAAGGCAGGATGGCAAGTAGATGGCAGTGGACGGGGGACGCATATCCTGTTTTCTAACAGTGTGAAACATTCGCCTGGTGATCCATGTGCTTAGGAGGTCCCGGGGCTGACTGCTGGGTCCTGCCCTCTGCTGCCACTTACGTTTGGAAAGACCCCAGTCTCTGCTATAAAGACAGGGGCTCCACAGCCAGCCTTGGTACCAGATCAGTTAATGATGCTTCCAGCCAAGAAGCTCTTTAGTTTTCCTTCTCTAAGTACAGTCCGTGGGGTTGCAAAGAGCTGGACATGACTTAGCAACGGAACAGTAATGACAACAGCAAACTGCAGCCCCAATTTCCTAATATCTTGGGGGAGGAGGAAGGTAGCTGGTGCATGAAATCCCCGTATCAGTTTGAGGCGGCAGGGGAGGTGATAAGAGAGGAGTGGGATGAGGAAGCCGGTACCGAAGGAGCCCAGGAGCCCCGAGCTGCTGAGGGGCTGTGGTTTTTCACTGAACCTGCGCCAGGAGGCTGGACAGCCCATGTCCCCGAGAAGCAATCTCTCCACCCCACAGCACAGCAGATGTATGCTTTCATCCAGCCCCCTCCCCGGGACCAGGCAGTCCTGCTGAACTCCTTCTTCCATAAACACCCTTGGGTAGTGACAGGCCCTGGACAAAGCCTCGCTGAGCAGGCTGAGCCCCTTCTATCCCACCCCGCTCTGTAAAGGCCTGGCACACTGCTTGGTGCTGGCTGGGCAGCTGCCTCTGCCAGTGCCTGATCACCTTCTCGGCATGAGCCTGCCTCTGGATGGCTACAGGACCAGACACCTCCCCAACTCTGCCCCAGGTACTGGCACACATGGGGGGCGGGGTGGGGAGCTGCGGCGAGGCTGCACTCTGCAGAGGAGCCCATGGTCTCAGAGGGCAGCTGGCCCACAAAACTCCGGCCAAACCCTGCTCCCTGGGCCTAGCCTCAACTCCCAGCCCAGGTTATAAGGAAACCAAGACCTGATCCCCTACAGGGGCCAAAGAGAGGGAGTCTTTGCTTGGGGACCGCAGTCAGGAGAGAGGTTGGGCCAAGATGCTCAGTGGTCACCGACTGGCTACACTGTACGCTGCTTAATGCCAGTCTGGAGGAAACCTGCTTTGATGACCAGAGAAGGGTGCTTTGCAGCTGTTTTCTCAGTGCCCACAATAAGGTCCTGTGATGGAGTTCAGAGATACTCAGATGTCTGAATTATAAAATGTTTTACTTTCAGTACTCTGCATCAAAGTGCAGCCTCGCTAAGATATGTGGGGAGCCTGCTTTAATGTGGAGCTGAACTTGCTTTGTAACAACAGAGCAACTGTCCCTGTACCAGCGGGTACTTCTAACGCACCCGAAAACAGCTTTTTCTCTTCCGAGGTCTGAACAAACCCTCTGAAAGCTTGTTTACACTGTCGGGTTGTTCACTAATACAATGAGATAAAAAACAAGCCTTTATACCCAAATAAGTAGTGCAAAGGCAACAATGAGCCCGTTCACCTCCCCAAAGCTCCCAGGGCCAAGCTGATGCTGTGACAAGGTATTCTATCCCATTGTTTTTTTGTCAGAGGGAACAGCTAAAATTGGGAAGGAAAAGCATTTATGTTGGTTGTGGTTCTGAGGGCACGTCTGTTCCCAGCTAAACTCCTGGAGTCAGCAGATGGACTCAAATAAAACCTCCCATGCTGTGGATGGGACCATGAAGCAGTACAACTATTTTTTTTTGCAGGACAATTTAGCAATAGCCTAAAAAAAAAAATACACATACTCTTTGGCTCAGCACTTTCACTACTAGGTTTTATGTAGTGATGTACTTGCCTGAGTGAGCAAAGATGCCTACACAAGTTCATTGCTACATTATTAGTTATGCTGAGAAATGGAAGCAACCTACATTCGCACTAGTAGGGGACTGTTTCAATGAACTTAGGTGAGCCCCGTGATAAGCCCTAGGCGGAATGAGCTAGATCTCTGTGCCAGCACAGCTAGATCTCTGTGTCCAAGCTGTGCTAAGTGGGAAAAGCAGTTGTCACGTGGTCCCATATATGCTGTACATGTGGAGAATGTATCTAGATTATGTCTCTGGAGGGGGCCCAGGTACAGGTGGAGAAAGAAAATGTTGAATTAAAAAAAAAAAAACTTGTAAATTTGTGTGCGTGTAATTTCGAAAGCTTAAAAACATTTAAACTGGACAAGGATTCACATTTCCCTAGTTCCTGCCCCAAGATGTTTCCCTGTGAACTGTACATGTGAGATCATTTTTAGAGGCCCTGTCCTGGAGCCAAGGGGTCTCTCAGGGGATAAACAGGGCTTCTCATTCAGTTATTTTTCATTGTGATAGAACATATATAACATAAAATTGCCATTTTAACCATTTTTAAGAGTACGACTCAGTGGCATTCATCACATTCTCATTGTGTAGTTATCACCACTCATCTGTTTGCACAAGTTTTTTTATCTCTCGGGCTTCTTTCAACCTTGAACTCTGTAACATGGGGCCTGTGAAGGGCCTGCTCTCCTCTTCAGGGAGCAACCACCTGCCCCAGGTGGTTGAGATGTTTCCTGCAGGCTGTGATGAGGCTCCTTCTCTTTCTCCCCTGTAGCTGCCTCAGCTGTAAGCACCTGGCCTGATTCCTGGGTGCTCTGGCCCTCTTGGGGTTCCCAGACCTTCCACGCCTCAACAGGTCACTGCGGGTCTAGCTGTGGGGCCTGGGTGAAGGTGGGCCCCCATGCTCCTGGGCCTTCCCTCTCTGGGCCTCAGTTTCCCTCAGGAGGAGTAGCAGGAGTGGGGCCTCACCTTGGCTGCCTCTCTGTCCATTCAGGCATCACGGCTGCTGCTCTGGCTACGAGCGCCTGCATCGTGGGTATTCTCTGCCTCCCCCTCATCCTGCTCCTGGTCTACAAGCAAAGGCAGGTGGCCTCCAACCGCCGTGAGTATCCCCGTCTGCCTGGGCTAGGTGGGGTGGGAGTGACCTGCCCCAGCGTCCCACTCAGCCACAGGGAAGAGCCAAGGCAAAAGGCTGACCCAGTTCTGCTCTTCGAGAGATGAGCACTGGGCTCCGTCGTGGAGAGGAGGGGACCCACTGGGCCCTGGCAGTGCTGGCTTGATACTCAACAGGGATCTGTTGAATGAACGAGCAGTCTTATGGAGTAGCTGAAACTTGTTTACGAAAGCGGTGTCACCCGGAGATTGTTGGGGGACCTGCTTTAACATATAGGTGGGTCTGTCTTTGTAGCAACAGTTGGGACAAAATGACCTTTGGATTATCAGAACTGAGAGGGATCTTCGAGATAACTCGATTCAACTCTTTCCTTTTACAGGTCACAAACCTAAGATCAGCAGGGTTAAATAACTAACCAAATGTTATAAAACTTAGTGAGTAAGACTCAGGCTCAAAGCTTTTCAACTCAGTGGTTTTCAGGGAGCATAGTTCCACTGCATAATAAATCACTCCGCATGAGCATCGTAGCTGAGGACCCCTAACTAGCAGGATTGCTGTGCCAGGTATCATGTCCAGTCTGCTATGTACATTCTCTCATGTGCTCCTTCTAACAGAGTCTAGTCCTCCTACTGGCTCCGTTTAAAGCTGGGCAAACTGAGGCACAGAGCAGCTAAGGAGCTCCCTCAAGGAACCACTAATGAGCAAGTGGTGGAGCCAGGTTTCCAGCTGTGATGCCTTTTCACTTGTCTCTTCGGGTGACAGTGCCCTCTGCCCTTCCTTCAACTCCACCCACAAGGCTCGGCCAGCCTCAGCCCTCCCAGAGCAGGAAGGCGGGGGCCCTGGCCTGGCGTCCCCCACCTCTTCCCGCGCTGCCCCCTACCCCTGCTGTCTGCAGCAGGAGGTAACTGAGGGGGGCTTTGGCTGGACTGGAACAACTGGACATCCCTCTGTCCCTCTTCAGTGGGTCACTTTCCCCCACCCCTCAGGAGGCCCTATTCCTCTCACAAAGCCTACCACAGTTTATCTACACAAACACCCCGGGGTTGGGGAAGGTGAAGGGATTTGGAGCAGAAAGAGGAACCCAGGAGATGAACCAGGGAGAGGCATGGCTACAGAGCCACCCTCAGCTCCTGCTCATCTGTGGAGTGCTTCCATGGAGGTGGGGAAGGGATGAGGAGGGGCCATGCTCAGGCAGGCTTGGCTCCCAGCAAAAGAGGTGCTTTCTGTCCCCTCTTACTCCAGACCATAGGTCTGCCTCCATCAGGGAACAGGAAACTGAAAGTGAAGCTCCTTAGTCGTGTCTGACTCTTTGTGACCCCACGGACTATGGCCCACCAGGCTTCTCTGTCCATGGGGTTTTCCAGGCAAGAATACTGGAGTGGGCTGCCATTTCCTTCTCCAGGGGATCTTCCTGACCCGGGAACCGAACCCAGGTCTCCCGCACTGCTTTACCCTCTGAGCCACCAGGGAAGCCCCCAGGAACTGGGAAAACAAATTCCCGGCAGAGGTGGGCGCAGGGCGGGGGAGGGGCACTGCTGATCCTCACCCGGGCCGCCAGGGGTTGGGCCAGGGCTCCGCCTGTGTCCCAGGCAGCAGGAAGGAAAACCAGAGAGGGGACACCCCCAGGCCAGAATGCTGTGGCCATGCCCTGAGGACACGGGCAGCCTGGGGTCAGCCCTCCATATCTCCTGCTGCAGGTACTGGGAGACCTGCAGACTGAGGGCTTCACAGAGAAAGGGACAGATGAGCTGGGTGCTGAAAAACTGCAGTGAAAGAAAGCTCGAGGGGGTGTGGTGGGCCAGCCAGGGCTTTGCCATGACCAATGACAGCACGCCTTCTGAAACTCTAAACAAATTCCATTTTCACGATGGACAATGACTTCATAGCATCTTATCCCCAGATTTAATACATGCAGTAACAGGAAGGTATCAGTCATTTATCTCCTAATAAAAGTATTTTTGAGGCTAGTCCTCTGTCCTCTCCAAAAAAAGACTTATGTGGTTAAAGGTTTAGAGACAGACACACGAGATGCCAGAGGGGACGATTCTAGAGAAACCAGGTATGAAATGGAGAGCAAGTGGAGATTCGGGTCATTTTTCTTGATCCAGATTCTAGAGAAGCAGCTGATGGAATTATGGCAGCAGCAGTGACCTGGGACATGGCAGGAGTGTGGCCCCAGGGTAGAGGCTGAGTGGCGTGGCGCACGAGTGGCAGCTCAGAGACGGAACGGATAGGACTGTGTGCGATGTGCTCCAGGCAGGGTGCTGCCGCAGAGCTGGGCATGCAGGGAGTGCTTGGGAGTAAGCCACACTCAGAAAGAAGAGAAAGAGCAAGGCTTGGGAAATTAAATTAAATTAAAAGATGCTTGCTCCTTGGAAGAAAAGCTATGACAAACCTAGACAGCGTATTAAGAAGCAGAGATACTGCTTTGCCGACAAACGTCCGTCTAGGCAAAGCTATGGTTTTTCCAGTAGTCATGTATGGATATGAGAGCTGGACCATAAAGAGGGCTGAGCGTCAAAGAATTGATGCTTTTGAACTGTGGTGCTGGAGAAGACTCTTGAGAGTCCCTTGGAGCGCAAGGAGATCCAACCAGTCAGTCCTAAAGGAAATCAATCCTGACTATTCATTGGAAGGACTGATGCTGAAGCTGAAGCTCCAATACTCTGGCCAACTGATGCGAAGGACTTACTCATTGGAAAAGACCCTGATGCTCGGGAAGATTGAAGGCGGGAGAAGGACGACAGAGGATGAGACAGTTGGATGGCATCATGACGGACATGATTTTGAGCAAGCTCTGGGACATAGTGAAGGACAGGGAAGCCTGGCGAGCTGCAGCTCATGGGGTCACAGAGTCAGATACGGCTGAGGACTGAGCAACAGCAACAAAGTGCTGGGAGCACTGAGGCAGGCAGGGTGCCACAGAGGCCCACGGGCACGGCAGCCTCCCTAGTATCAGGCAGACTTGGTTTCTTCAAGGGCAGGGGAGAGGATGAGCTGAGGGAAGGCAGAGGCCTGCAGGAAGCTCCACAGAGTCGCCCTGGTAAACAAGCAGCCATGATTCCGATACCGCGGGA